>NC_030439.2:980342-1027842 GCF_001660625.3 Ictalurus punctatus | reverse complement strand
ATGCTCACCCAGACGGCGCAGCGCTGCTCTACACATCCATGAAGGAGAACAAAAATCTAGACTTGACTTACAAATACCTCATCCACAGGTTATACGGCTTCCCGTTCCACTTCCCCGCCCAGGTGGTAGAGAAGGATTCGGTGTTTATGTAAGTTCTTCAGACTACGTTTTGCCGTGTTTAGGGTTGGCAGAAGAACGGCAGGTTTGGGGCGTGGGTCAGAGCACGTCGCTGTAACGCATGGTGTACATGCTTTGCGTTGTCTTTCCAGTCCATCAGGATGGGACAACGAGAAGAAGATCGCCATCCTACATGAAAACCTCCAGAGCATCAAAGCAGACGACAGCTTTGAAGATGTAATAGTGAAGCCCCCGGTTCGGAAGGTCCGACTCTCTACCGTCTAGAACTCACTCCATTATTAGTATCGTCTTTCAATACAAACAACTAAACTTCTCTCTCTCCGTCATGCCGTGTTCCAGTTCGTACACGAGAAGGAAATCCAAGCAGAAGATGACCAGGTGTTTCTCGTGAAGCTGCAGGTAATCGTGCTCATAAATTCACACACCCCTAGCAGGATGTGCACAGTGTTGGTGTGTGTGTATTAATGCGAGTTTTGGTGTTGGTGCTGAGCCGCTTCCCCTCTCTGATCTGGTTCGTAGAGTCTGTTAGCCAAACAGCCTGCAGCGACTGCCGGGAGGCCCGTGGTGAGTACTCCTTCCTCCGGGATTCACCGTTTCTGTGTTTATTCGTGTGTATCTGTGTTAACCTGTCCATTGTGCTCTGTGTGTGTGTGTTAGGACACCTCGAACAGAGCTCCCACCGGCTCCCCGAGGACGACCAATCGCTCCGCAGCCGCTAACGTGGCTAACGTCATGCCCATGCAATCAGGTACCAAGAAGATTGATCCCAACATGAAAGGTGTGTACGAGGGCCGTGCCTCCAGGACGCATGCTCTCTTCTCTTCTCCTTTTGTTTCCCCTCTCTCTCTCTCTCTCTCTCTCTCTCTCTCTCTCTCTCTCTGTGTGTCATTCAGTCCAGGCACTGGAGACCAGGAGTCTTCTTGCTTTTAGTGAGTGTGGATGGGATGGAGACCAGGAAGCGCACTCCTCTTTTAACTCTGCTTTCTATCATCTATTTAAACCTTTCCCCTGCTTTTCTTTCTTTCTCCATCGCTTTTTTTTTTAAACCCTTGAGATGCACAGTGAATAGTTTGCAGAGCACAGCTGGGGTACTGTAGGTCGTGTAGAAGGATCTCAGCTTTTTTGTGTCTTCTCCATGTGGCAGGAGGTCAGACCAGCGAGGGCGTGCTGGCTAACTTCTTCAACAGCCTCCTGACTAAGAAAGCAGGTTCTCCTGGGCCGGGCCAGCCCTCGGGAGGTGGCAGCAACACTCCTGGAACAGTGCGCAAGTCTGGTAGGAACCACCACCATGAACCATCACTTCATCTAATAAACGCAGCACCGAAAAATCTTTACCTTTACAGCAGAGGTCCCGTTAGCCGGTAAATACCGGTTTTCCACCGTTAACTTCGAAATGGCCGACAAAGTCATAAACTGTCTGACGCAACGTCCGGTTAAAATATCAACACAAAGCAGACGTGCTAGCGAAGTAGCTTCACAGTCACATTTATATCAAGTCTCTGTCTGCACAGATATATATATATATATATATCTATCTTCCCATGCTTCTCCTGTAACGTGTACCTGATTGTACTGTTAGTATTATATCTCTGGGGCAGGAGGCGGGATTCAGGCTGATTACAACTCAAAAGGCCTTTTTATTCTCTCTATTTTACTTTCACTTTTCAGTGGACTCATTCAACCACACCCACACAAAAACACTCTCTCTCGCTCTCTCTCTCTCTCTCGTTACAGTAGCCACTGAGTCATAAACAGCCCCACAGTAAACTCGGTCTAATCCAACACAGGTGAGAATCTCATGTTACCTGCAGATTCGACCCGCCTCCTCTGCGTCCGCAGCCGACGCTCGACCCCGCCCCCACAATCACATCTACTATGCAAAGTCCAAAATGTTACAGTGCAGAATAAACCGGTAAACGTTGTCATTAACATCGTTTTGGGGAAACTCAAAAAACAAAACCCGTCGAAACCTGATTTGATTTTTCATCATTTTCGGCTAGAGTTGATCTGCGGTGACGTCCGGCAGGTTTTATTCCGACTGCCTCACAATGACCCCACAATGACCCCACCTCAGCTGTGTGCAGGTTTTTCATTATGATGTTCTACACCATTGAGTTTTGTCCTCATGTTCATCCATGTTTTTGTTTCTCCTCCTCCTCCTCCTCCTCCTCCTCATCTGCTCCTCCTCCCCTCTTCCATACCAGATTTCTGACATCAGCAACGGTAAAGAGAAACAAAAACAACCCTTTACTGCATGTTCCTCAGTGCAAGAAAACACCGTCACCGAGTCAACCTGTTGTGCAAACACACGTAACAGTGTCACGGCGCTTCGAGCCACTGCGGCGTTTATAAGACGCCTCGCTCTGTGTTACCATAGTAACCGGGATTACTGTAAATGCTTCGAGAATTAATTAACATCTTGCATTCTTAATGACGCGCTGGTACACCGCAGTTTCCTCGCACACGTTGACGCTAACACGCCGCTTACCTACGGTCACATGACTGTTGGGCTGCTTTGGGTGCGCTTCCAATTATTAACCCTTCCACTGCAGCTTCATTTAAAAGGAATGGTCTAAAGGTAAAGTAACGGTATCCCATAATGCCTGGACCATAACTGTTTTTCCTCCATATCATGAGTGACTGCCATATACATATGTATGTGTGTGTGTGTGTGTGTGTGTGTGTGTGTGTGTGTGTGTGTGTGAATGTTTATTGGTCCATATGTGTTTCTCCTCACTAACACATGTTGGTAACCAGTTTAACACTGTCTTTCATGGTGTGTGTGTGTGTGTGTGTGTGTTAGCCCGGGGATGTTGGCCACGTTAAGGTGTGTGTTCACGCAGATCTCATGTGCATACAGAGCTTTCCCTCAGAACGCACGAGCCGTTCGTCCTCTGCATGAACCCGTCCGCACACACTTGTGTTACTATACCTTATCTTCCAGTAACGTATCTTCAGCTCCACGTTTCTAACCGAAGAAGACTTGTATTTACTCGTAAGGGAAAGGAACCTTCGCAAGTATGGAAACACAAGTGTGCACTCAACCGTGCTGGACCCGAGTGTGTTCTGTGTGAAGCCGCAGGTTTAGCAGGATGAACCCAGCATGGCTTTTCCTTCAGCTGCTAATTCAGTGTTTTGAGTTAATGATTTATTTTCAGATGTGTGTGTGTGTGTGTGTGTGTGTGTGTGTGTGTGTGTGTGTGTGTGTGTGTGTGAGAGAGAATTGGCTACAGGAAGGCGTTTCCAGTTCAGTGTTATTTAACAGCGTGCATACTGATGATAAGGTGCAGTGGAATCACACCAGCTGACCCACTGAACCCCCGGGCCTGATATAGATATATATATGGAATGTGATTCATATGGTGATTTACATTTAGCCACGCCCACAAAACTCCATAAAAGGAAAAACACACCAAGAGCTAGCTGAAAACAGTAAAACGACTAATAAACGGTCAAAGTGTGTGTGTGTGTGTGTGTGTGTGTGTGTGTGTGTGTGTGTGTGTGTGTGTGTGAGACTGAAATATAACCAGTTTAAACCCAACAACATGGTTTGTATATTAAAGTGCATGGAAGCTCCCGGAGTCCGAGCACGCTGTCCTGTCCGGCTCTGCTGAACTTACCGTCTGCATAACTTTTATTATTATTATACTTGCACGTTTGCATCTTCCTCATACATCGACTATCCTCTGTCCATAATTCTTCTTTTTAAAAAAAAAATTTAATTTACAGTGTTTTTTGCTTTTGCTGTTTATTATAATATGTTTAGATTTATTGTAGAAGTTTTCATCATGTTTTTATTATTATTATTATTATTATTATTATTATTATTTTAAAAATCATTTTTAACCATTATTTTCCATTTATCCCTGTTAAGGAACAGCCCCTAGTGTAGATACAGTAACAGTAATTCCGTGTGTGTGTGTGTGTGTGAGACTTTGACAAGTAAAGACCTCTTTATGCTTCTGCCGATTTTATGGATAATTCACTTGGGCACATTTTACAAATATATATATATATTAAGGTTAGGTACAAAAAAAGGTTAGTGTTTGTTGGAATTCCATACCATGACGGTGTGTGTGTGTGTGTGTGTGTGTGTGTGTGTGTGTGTGTGTGTGTGTGTGTGTGTGTGTGTTTCAGGATCTAAGTTGGGTTTGACCGATGTCCAGGCGGAGCTCGACCGCATTTCCAGTAAGTCGGACCTGGATCACTCTGCCCCCAACGCGACCACGCCCCCTGCTGAAAACGACGAGTCCTGAAAAAGAAGCAGGATGACTCAGTCACGCCCCCCCCGGCCCGCCCCGCCCCCTTTCTCCTTCATCCTTTCTGACCTCCGCTCTGTCCGTCTCTCCTCCGCTCCCCGAAAGAAGAATTGACCCACGTTTCCAGCGAGACCAGTGACTCAGAGCTGCATGTAGAGCCAACTGCCACACCATTTCTGTTCACACACACACACACACACACACACACACACACACACAGTCCCACTCCCACCCCCACTCCCAGTGTATCTGTATGTATAATGAATAGAGAGGTCATGAAGAGGGTGAAAAGGAACAGTAATGGAGGGGTTGCAGAACGTACAGTGCGTGTGTGTGTGTGTGTGTGTGTGTGTGTGTGTGTGTGGGTTATGAACGTGAGGTAGGTTTTCTCGTCACTGTCGTCATTCTGATTTGACTCGTCCGGGATGTCCGGAACATTCTGTTCTTTTCACGTGAACACTACACACACGTGCAGACACTAAAACCCGTGTTTGTGTTTCGTTTATTAAAGCTCATGGAGCGTTTTCAGTTTACTGCAAAACCACCAAGGCGTTTAGAGTGCAGTGAGGATCGTGGCACTATGGTTCTTTACAACAAGGCGATTTTCACACACACGCGCGCCTTTTCGTCTCTGATCAGCGTGTGTTTTCTTCTCCGTATAATGAACGGAGGCACTACAACCCATGTGAGCATGCAGCAGTGTTCTTCTCTGTACACTAGTCCTGGAGCTTACTTCTGTCTAACTGTGTGTGTGTGTGTGTGTGTGTGTGTGTGTGTGTGTGTGTGTGTGTGCGTGTGTGCGTGTGTGGAAAGCGGTGGTATGTAGTGTAGATGTAGAACAGGAGGGGGGTAGGTAGGTGGTAGTCTGTGTAGTCAGTAAACAGCGAGAGAAAGTTAACTCCCAGGGAATGAGGAAGAGTAGGAAGGGCATGCGAGATCAGAAGTCACTCTACCCTGTTCGAATTGTACAGTCATTCATGTCCAACATCTGGGTGGGTGGTGGAGTTAAAAAAAATAAATAAAATAAAAAAAACAAAACAAAAACAAGGCCCTGCAATTTCACAAGATGTAGTTGCATTTCTCTGGATCAGGTCTGTAAGCATTCTATTAAAGTTGTATTTATTGGGAATGATGTGCTAATTGGTGTTATTGTGTGTTAGCATGAACTATCTCACACACACACACACACACACACACACACACACACACACACAACCTTTCACTGTGTCTGATCTAATACCGACGTTCCGATCCGTAATAATTCCATCATCTCGGTTAGAGTTAGCGCTCGGATTTTGCCAGTAACTCGAACGCTGGATCTGAATGTATTCCGAACTGAAGATCGGACACGCTTAAAACATTATCTTAAAACATTGATCTGTAATTATATTTATCGTGTGTTAGTTCCTCGATTCGTCCTTGAGACAGTGATTGCATTCTGAGATCAAATTCGGTTTAAATTTGTGAACGGTTTCTGTGTATTTGACTACTGTTTAATATTGTCTGGTGTAATAGCGTTGGGAGGCCACAGGGGGGCGGTAGAAATTATCCTGTGAATATAATTCATCTCCATTAAAAATCTTAAGATGATACGTGTGATTACAGTTACTCCGTAGTTAATGTGATGAGCTACACCAAGTGGTTACTCTGCTATGGGACCTGAAGGAAACCTCCAGTGTACAAACAGCAAAAATGCAATGTTCTAAAGGTCAAATACATGACATCCAATCAAATGATCCTCTCTTTCACAAAACTGTATCCACTCAGGCATGCGTCAGTGTGCATCTTACCGCAGGTCATTTATCACCAGCACACGGATATGTGGTGAAGTAATAGCTCGTAACATTAAAATGGAGAACTACAAAGAACATGGCCTGCGACCACAACAAGCCCCGCTGATCCACGGTGCTCCGACAGCAGTGGCCCAGGTCTCTAACACCGCATCCGTAGGAAGCGTACGTGTACCCACTGCTACTAGCCCAGTTCGCGCGGATACAGACAGCAGTGTATCCGAAGGTGAAACGCCACCGCTTCTTCACCAGCAATCCACAGAAAAAACATCAAAGGCGCAAATACGATGAGAAATCTATTTCTTTGGGCTTTACACACGCTGACAGTGAAGAAAATCCCCATCTACAGTGTGTGTATGTGCAAACGTACTCTTTCATACCTGCATGAAACCAGAAGTTTATTTACTTTCTGCTAAATAAACCTCGAGAGTTTTTTGAAAGACATTTAAAACACCTCAGGAGAAGTGACAGTGTAGGAAACTCTAAATAGGAAAGATCTGGAAGCATCCTACATGGAGAGTTGCAGAGTGGCTAATACGGGGAAACCCCATACTATTGTGGAGGACGTCATTCTTCCTGCTGCAGAGCTGCTGTAATGCTTGGGGAAAAGGCCAAAAAAAAAAAAAAAAGAGAGAGAGAAAACAGTACAGAGGTTGCCATCATCAGACAGCACAGTTTAAGAGAGGGGGTACGCAAAGGGATATTAAATGCCTGGGGGGGTACGCCACTGTAAATCGTTTGGGAACCACTGATCTGCAGTAATCGCTGCCTTAAGAAGTTCTTGTGAATGAAAACAGGTGTGTTAGATTTTGGTTGGAGATGAAACCTGCAGGAAGGTCGATCTCAAGGTTGGTGATCATTAGCTAGAGCATCTGTGGGATGCAGTGGAGAAGAAATGAGCAGATTATGGATGCTGTAGTGTGGATGAACTGAACGTTTTGTTGGTTGAAACTTGGAGGAACCTTCCACCATGACAAACCTGAATCCCGGTGAACATTTACAGAGGTCATCAGTGAGATCCTCATAACTTTGGGGAATTTGAACCTAATGCTGGACCAAATTTTAACCTCAATGCTTAATGTAGAAGTCTCAAAGCTGTAACTGACAACTACAGCTTTACAACAAAGTTCCAACGCTGGACGTTTGTGCTGCTGGAATAATCATTTTCAAAACACCGAATAATACTGATCCTTTATTGTATACAGTAGATTCCCACCTGCGATGTCTGACCCAGCGGTGGCGCTGTCACCTCAGTTATTGATTAAGATTTAAGATTTAACATCCACTGCCATCTTTAGTGTATCTGTGTGGTGTAATCCACAGGTATCTGTTGGTGATCTTCAGGCTGTCCATGCAGGGCAATGTATGTGGTCCTTCTGTCTTAGGATTAAGTAGGTAGAAGTTACTCAGCATCCAGTCTAAAGATCATCTAACATCCTTCATACATTCCTCAGCTTTACTAAGCTGGTGTCTCTCATCTGGTGTAGCACATGTAAAGGAAAAAAAGCAGTGGGCCTTAAAACAGAACCCTGTGGAACACCAAACTTTACCTCAGTATGCGTGGAGAAGTCACGATTCATATCTACGAACTGATAACGATCAGTCTAATGAAGACCTGAGCCAGGAGAGGACCGTTCCCTTAACTACGTTTTCTAGTCCATCAAGGAGAATAGTGTGATCTATAGTTTCAAAAGCTGCACTAAGGTCGAGTAACACAAGCAGCGAGACACAACCCTGATCAGAGGTCAGTAGAAGGTCATTTACTACTTTAACTAACGCTGTCTCTGTGCTATGTTGAGGTCTAAATCCTGACTGATACATTTCATGAATGTTATTCCTATCTAAGTACGAGCATAACTGCTGTGCTACAACCTTTTCTAAAATCTTAGAGATGAAGGGGAGATTTGATATCGGTCTATAGCTGGACAGTTGAGGGGGGTCAAGGTCAGGTTTTTAAATCAGGGGTTTAATAACTGCTAGTTTAAAACATTCTAATCAGTTATTAAACTGAGAGGAGCCTAAGATGACGCCTTCAGGCTTCTATACGTTTACTCGTACAGTAGTCCTGTATAAAGCCGTAGACTTGATCTGTATCGACACTCCTCCAGTCGCACTGTACGAAGAAGCCTCACGCGAACAGTTGAAGCGCTCGGGTCAGCACTTTTTTGTTGTCGAGTTTGTATGCTATAAACATTTTCACACAGGAAGCTCTCACTTTTGCAGCGCAGTATTCTCTTTCGAGCAATGCACGCAGATCTTCAGGTTGCACGAGCAGGCGTTTCGGTTCTTCCTCATGTGACTGTAAAGCCTTCTTCATCACATCTAGTGATAAGTAGATGTCCAGATTGTGACTGCAAGCACTGTTCTATCTTCTACATATTATTATTATTATTATTATTATTATTATTATTATTATTATTATTATTATTATTATTATTATTATAGGTAATGCATTAACATTTTGTCCAATCTTTGGCAGGTCCGCAGGTCCTGTCACTACAGTAGATTTCAATATATGTTTCTCTGTTTCTTTAGGAAATTGTTTTGTATTGACTATCTGCAGCTTTGGTGTGAAAAGGACGAACCTGTGTACAGAATAAAAAGCTGCTGCACATCAGCATTTGTGGCTGAATTTCTTCCTCGAATAAGGCCCGGTGTCTCCTGCTGGCCTGGCCGTCGTCCAGGTAGAAAACGTCTAAATACATACATATACATATACATATATATATATATATATATATATATATATATATATATATATATATATATATGCTATACTCATATTACAGCTACAGACTGGTTTCTTTCATTTAAGACACTGACTGAAATCTAGACACGGACTGGGTTCAGCCTGCGTAACCCACTAAATCCTCATCTTTTGTGTTATTTATTTATTCATTATCATTATAAAGCATATTAACCAGTTACAGTAGTAACACATTCAGTACTTAGAGTAACACTAATAGGAAATGTAGTTAGAGTGAGGAATTTAAGTCCACGCCTGCCCGTGGGTTGTCAGGGTTCAGGGGTTAAACCTGTTCTAAGTACAGTATTTGTGTGAATAATTACAGTGAATAAATGCCATCTTTATAACCTTTGTAAACATGAAGCAAGAAAAACGTTGAGTCGTGTATTAAATGAGTCTTTTACTTTCACACACTTTCACACATGCAGCAAGAACATGTAAAGAACTGCTTTTCCAGTAGCAGGTGCCGCTTTTATCTACTGGTCAGAAGAGCAAATGTATAAGGTGCTCGTTAAAAAAGCGAAACAAACTGTTACTCTCGCTGCTTTAGAAAGTAACTTTATAGTCATGTAATCATCCCGTTCTTCTGATACAAAACAAATCGAAACGAAATGGAGCCGAATATTTACACAGGATACAGTACCATTTACAAAGCCGGCATTCGTCAATGTGCGTAATATATAATATATAATATAATATATATAATACAAAGTCTTCATTATGACACTGAACAGATCACAACACTGCCATTTGTAAGAGCTGCATTTTAAACTGCTGTGCGTGATGCGAGAGGTCCGTGACTCGGTCCACCATCTCCTGCACCGCTGGCGTGTTGGGATAATGCAGGGCCGCCATTTTGGTGGCACCCACCACTGTTTTCAGGAGCTCGCAAAGTATGTTGCTGGAGTCCATCACCCGGTTGGCCACTTCAGGCACAGTCGCCTGCCGCGACAGGGTGTCTCCGATAAATACAAGCTTATGAGCGCTGAGGATGACGAATTTGGCGTGAGCCACGAAGATCCGTGGAGGCTGGCCGGCCGCCACGCAGCTAAAGAATGCGTCCACGGCGTTCAGGAGAGTCACAAAGTGCTGCTCGCACTGCTCTCCGTAGAAGGCCAGGAGCTGTCGGTCCCGCCCACATAACTGCACTCCACTTCCAGCAGAAGACATGGAGGAGCAATCTGATGGGGAGGAGGAGGAACCTGTGGAGTGCTGATGTGAGATCCACTGTGTGATGTCGTTGTCGACAGGTTTGATCGCCTCCTGCTCCAGCTGTTTAAACTGGTTCAGCTGAGAGAGTGAGAAGAAGAGGAGAAAGTAAAGAGCTGTGAATGCTGTCCAGTCTTTGATAAGAATGAAGAGAATGAAAAGAGTGTCAAAGTGGCTTCTATAATTGATTTGAAAATTGGTTTGGCTTTAAAGTTCATTAAAGTCGCCTTTAACTGTGCACGTCTCATATTCTGTTATCAATGTTCTTTACCGAATCAGGGGAAAAAGAATCACAGCAATGTTTTCAAATATAAAACATCTCTTGCGCGATCATGAGAACGGTCTAAGATCGGCATAATACAAATTAAGGTTAATGTATTTTGTACCTGTTCCTGTGCCAGTTTGACCTTGCTCTGGTTCATGATGTTCTCCTTGTCTAAGAGCGCCTTCTGCTGTCGCTCAAATTCTTCTTTACCCTTTGAAGAAGAAAAAAAAGGTCTTATATCAGATTTGTTCCATTTCTTTTGCTGGAGGACAGTGAGAGAGAGTGAGAGTGAGAGTGGGAGTGAAAGAGAGAGTGAGTGAGAGAGAGCGAGAGAGTGAGTGAAAGAGAGTGAGAGAGTGAGTGAGTGAAAAAGAGAGTGAGTGAGTGAAAGAGTGAGAGCGAGAGTCAGTAAGTGAGTGACAGAGAGTGAGAGTGAGTGAGAGAGAAAGAGTGAGTGAGTGAAAAAGAGTGAGTGAGTGAGTGAGAGAGAGCGTGAAAGTGAATGAGAGAGAGTGAAAGTGAGTGAGAGAGTGAGTGACAGAGAGAGTGAAAGTGAGTGAATGAGAGAGAGAGTGAGTGCGAGAGAGTGAGTGAGAGAGTGAGTGAGTGAATGAGAGAGAGAGAGAGTGAGTGAGTGAGAGAGAGTGAGAGAGAGAGTGAGAGCGAGAGTGAAAGAGAGTGAGTGAGTGAATGAGAGAAAGAGTGAGTGAGAGAGAGAGTGAGTGAGAGAGTGAATGAGAGAGAGAGAGAGAGTGAGTGAGTGAGAGTGAGAGAGAGTGAGTGAGTGAATGAGAGAGAGAGAGTGAGTGAGTGAGAGAGAGTGAGAGAGAGAGTGAGAGTGAGTGAGTGAGTGAGAGTGAGTGAGTGAGTGAGTGAGTGAGTGAGTGAGTGAGTGAGGGAGAGAGAGTAAGTGAGAGAGAGTGAGTGAGTGAGTGAGAGTGAGTGAGTGAGTGAGTGAGTGAGGGAGAGAGAGTAAGTGAGAGAGAGTGAGAGCTTGAGTGAAAGAGAGAGTGAGTGAGTGAGAAAGAGACAGAGTGAGTGAGAGAGAGTGAGAGAGAGAGTGAGTGAGTGAGTGAGTGAGTGAGTGAGTGAGTGAGTGAGTGAGTGAGTGAGAGTGAGAGAGTGAGTGAGTGAGTGAGTGAGTGCTGCAACGGCAGCAAAGCTTACTATAAGAAACATCTGGTTACGTCTTCCAGACGTAGCTTGAGAGAGAGAGTGAGTGAGTGAATGAGTGAGTGAGTGAGTGAGTGTGAGTGAGTGAGTGAGTGAGTGAGTGAGTGTGAGTGAGTGAGTGAGTGAGTGAGTGAGTGAGGGAGTGAGGGAGAGAGAGTAAGTGAGAGAGAGTGAAAGCTTGAGTGAAAGAGAGAGTGAGAGAGAGTGAGTGAGTGAATGAGTGAGTGAGTGAGTGAGTGTGAGTGAGTGAGAGAGAGTGAGAGAGAGAGTGAGTGAGTGAGTGAGTGAGTGAGTGAGTGAGTGTGAGTGAGTGAGTGAGTGAGTGAGTGAGTGAGGGAGTGAGGGAGAGAGAGTAAGTGAGAGAGAGTGAAAGCTTGAGTGAAAGAGAGAGTGAGAGAGAGTGAGTGAGTGAGTGAGTGCTGCAACGGCAGCAAAGCTTACTATAAGAAACATCTGGTTACGTCTTCTGCTGTTGTCGCTCACCTGCAAATGGACGTAATCATAATCCTCCATCCAGCTTTTGACGCACTGTTCGCTGTCCTGAACCACGGGGAATGGTTTGGTTTGGCCGCTGTAGCTTTCCTCTTCTATTGGGTTGCAAGTAAAAGGGTGAACGACACCCTCTATAGGTGCCCTGCGGAATAGAAGCTCTGCATTGCCCCGTACCGTGGACACCAACTGCTTGGCATCATCAGGAAGAGCTTGTGCTACCATAACAAAGCGGTCCAGTTCATCACTTTTACTCTGCTGCTTGCCAGTCGCAAGTGCCCAGCTACTGTTTTCCAGGCTCTGCTGCAGGATCTGCTGCGAGTCCTCCAGCCTTTGCAGCTGCTTTCTCAGTTTCGAGTGCAACGCTGGGTCCGACAGTGTGGTGGAATTTACGGCAGCACCTTTACCGAAAGCAAGGAAATCAGCAAGCGTGCTACGAACACGCTCCATAGTGGAGCGCACTTCATTAGCATAGCGCTCCATGAAGCCATAAGTTCTCCAGCTGGATGAGGAGGCCAGCGTCTGGAGAGAGGTGAGAGAGGTCTCCAGGCCTTGCTGCAGATGGCTGAGCTTCTGTAAGGCAGAATCTAGGTCCAGCATGAGACGGCCCTCTGCTGGAGAACTAGCTGAAGATGAAGAAGTGGACATGCTACTCCCTGTGCTGGAAAACGATAAGCGGTTCATGCCTTCAGTCACGTCAGCCACCGAACGAGAATCCGCGGGTGGGACATCGTAGATGCCCTTGTTGCGATCGCGTTCCTTGCACTGCATTTGCTGCTGAATCCCACGTGGGACGTCGTATAAGTCGTGGGATGCTCCAGAATTAAGCTGGCTTGCTGGAATGTCATAGACGGAGGTGCTGCAGTTAGCTGGAGGGAAGTCATAGTTTGACTGTGTGGATTTAGGCAGGGACGTAGGTGGAACATCGTATACACCCTCTGGCTTCTTTTTGTGAGGCTGGGGAAAGTCATAATTGCCCTCCTCTTGATCCAAGTTGCTTTTAGCCTGTGGTACAGAATAAACCTGTGGGCAAGGGAACAACATGAAGTCCACCATTAATGAATCAACAACAAGCAGAGAAAAGACATGGACACAGTATCTCCTTAGTATCTAAAATTATTTGATGACTGTTGTTTATCTACATTCCAGAATTTTATGAGGGTACACCTGCGGATGATTAATGAAGGAGTGTTTTTCAGGGAGCATCTGGGGTAAGAAAGTGAAGAGACTGGATCAATACAGAGCTGAACTGCACCAGAGCAGAACACGTATGTGTGTGTTTGTGCTTTCCCATTTATGCTTGATCTGGCAAGTGAGTACTGAAAAGTGCTCAGGCTAAACACTGTGGGGACCTTGTGGTGCTGGAGCAGTTTGTCACCCAACTGCCTGAAGGAACAGTAGAGTGGGTCCAGTGCTACTGGCCGGTGAAGATAGAGGATTCGGTCCAGCTGGTGCAGGACCACCTGGTGGAGTATCCAAGGGCAGGTAGCACTTCCCTCTCTTCCTGTTCCTCCATCTCTTCCCACACAGGTCAGACCCCCAGAGAGTGTAGGCGTAAGGCCTGGCCAGGTGTATTAAGGGGAGTCCAGGCATTTCTATGACCAGTACCACATGATGGAGGCAGAAGCTCCCTGACAAGGGGATACATCTTACGTATTCAGGCTGTAATCAAACCTCATGCCACCAAAACTTGATTCAAGGAGGTGAACTGAACAGAGTTCACAGGGAGAAGGTGAGATGTATGCAAGGACACATTCATTAATGTCCACTAAATTTCTGGGGCCAAAAGCATAGCGTGGATTTGCCCTCACCTTACCGATTTCCCTGCGGAGCAATTGTGACAAGACACTCTGAAACAAGCCTTCAACCAAGTGAGAGTAATCGATGCTCGGTTCGGTCAGCCAGGGGACACACTAACCCACCCATATTTGTTCATTATCAAAGAAATGCTGTACTGAGTGATGTAGGACAGTCAAACAAAGAAGGAAAACACCTGGTGCTTTCATTATCTAATGGCCGGGCATTTAGGACAGGATAAGACACGAAACTGTTTAAAGGCCCATTTCTATTGGCAGGGTATTCGTGGCAGTGTATGCAGGTGATATGTGTCATGACATTGGTGTCTTATATGTCGTCTGAGGAAAATCTGGATTAGCGGCCTTCACAGAGTAAAAAAGTAATTCAATACGTTCTTGACCTGAGAGCCAAATTCCACACATTGGGTGAATTAACAGGAGAATTTTCTACAGCATAGGAATGTCAATCCTGGCTCTATGTTCGGGGCACTGGGTTTGCGTTTCAAGTGCTCGTTTTACTACCCATGTTAAGTTCCAAATTACTTGCAAAGTGGCAATGCCCCTTTGAGATCACACAGTAAGTAGGGGAAGTCGACTAAGAGGTCAGGGGCTCCTAAACCTCCTAAAACCAACGAAAGATGTCTGTCCCTGTATATGTCTGTCCTTGCATTTGACAGTGCACCACCTAGAGACTACCCCAGGGGACTAGACCAAAATGCAGGTGAGGCACTTTCTGCAGCTGGCTATTATTGCAGGTTTGCACCCGAGTATTCAGACGCCACCAACCCTCTGACTGACCTCACTAAAAGCGAGTGCTAGATCAGGTCAATGTACAAACGTGCTTTTACTCAGGGGGAATGCTGCACCTCGTAGTGGCCCACGGTTGCATTCTCCTGACTTCTCTCTCTCTCTCTCTCTCTTTTGTATGATGCATTGGAAGTGCCAGGTGGTGGAGGAGGAGCACCCAATGTTGTATATCAGCCCTAATCTCTCGGTGCAGTAGACCAGATAGAGCACAACAGAGATGTGCCTGGCCTATCTGTTGGACCACAACAGATCAGACCACAGCCCATTCCAGTGGCTCCACTGCATTAGGGAAGTCAACACACAGATCACCTGTTGGGATCTGGCACTCCAGCCATTCAAGTTTGAGGTGTATTACAGTCTAGGGACTGTGGCAGAAATTGGGAGGGAGTCAGCTACAGGCCGGATGGCTCCCCAGGCTTGAGTCAGGCAGTGGGAGTGTGTGGTTGCAGGGATATGGTCAAGTGAAATTTGCGAACCGGGGAACACCTATAGTTGAAGTAGCGTTTTTTGTATGTCAGTGAGTGTCTGGGGAAAGACCGGGCAGACAAGGCACTGACACCAGAGCAGAAAACACGTTGATGTCCTCATTTCCCTTCATTATCCTCCAGGGTGTCACAGCCTGATTTGAGCATGAAGGACAGGGTTTTAATACACATGTCCATACCATGAGGACATGCATTGGGAAATAACAGGAGCAAAAGCTCTAAGCGATTTCAGCCAGGCTTGAAAACTGCCTAGTAGAGCGAGCCAAGCCTCCACAAACCTTTCATTAAATGGGTCACAAATAAGAGGTTCCCAGCATACCTTAATTTACTGCAAACAAACTCGCGGCACTGGGCTGCGCTGTACTCTCGAGAGCACCGAGGTGTAAGAAAGCCGCTATTCGAGTCTTTTTAACGTCTCTCTCGCTGTAGCACACAGGGTCTGACTACGTCACCGCTGGCAGGCAAGGCTTTCATTTAACAACCAAGGGGAACTAATAAAAAGTACATTATTTATTTTCTCCTACTGTTGGCTCTGTAATTTAGGAAAAAGTCATAAACTCATTCTCATTACAGAAACAGAGAAGAAAGAAATCATACTGCTGAGATTATGATGCCAGAGAGAATTCATCGACTTTTTAAATACTTTTCTACAGAGTCGATTTTAAACGGAGAACGTTTGAAACCTTTAAAACATTGTCCGTTACAGAATACAGGGCTCACTTGATTACAACCTACCCCTTGCGATGGTGGTGGTATGTCATACACTCCCTGATTCCTTGTGTCCTGTGTCGGAGGAATGTCATAAAGACCCTGGGCTCGAGGACTTCCCAGCTTTCCTTTTTTTTTCCCAGCTGGGATGTCATACACCTGTAAAGGCAAGTCAGAAACACAGTACTGATCATCAGTGTAGGCGCTCACGTCATTCTGTAGATCAGCGGGAGATCTGAAAGACACTTACCCCTTGAGTTCGCATGGGAGGCACATCATAGAGGTCTTGGGAGTTGCTGGGTGCAGGGTTATAAGTGTACGTCTGTCCAACTCGTGTCGGGGTGGTCACCTTCACAACACATGGAGAAGAAACAACGTCGAAAGTTTAATTTCGAATTTGTTTTGGAACATTATGTTTTATTATTATTATTCAATATCTACAATGAAGCTAATAGAAAAGATATCCCTAATCTCCCTGCACTCCACCCCTCACCTCAGGTGGAAGCCTGTAAGCTCCCATCGCAGCCAGATCATCCTCGTGTTAGCAAAAATCATGGGGGTCACGCTAAATTTAAATGGCCTCACTTGTAGTTTTTTTGCTAATCAAAACTTTGTTTCATATCTTTAATCAATTAATTTGTTTGTCAAAGTTCAATTTTTAATTTCTAATGGCAATTTGCTCTTTTATCGTCTTTGACCATAATTTCATTAACCGCTGGCCTGTGGGTTCTGGTGCTCATGTGACCGTATCACTGGCTAACTCAACACAGCATTCCAGCTTCGTCCACACAGACAGGAGTGACAGGACTGCATCTTCAGTATGGGAGTGTAATGAGAAAGGAACTCTGAGAGCAGGGTGATGGGTGATTACTCTGAGACCTAGGAATTCTATACCTTCTTCCTGATGCAAGTACTGTAACGTGTTTATTTACAATCTGACTGATATCTGGTTTCCTCCTCTGGTTGGTTGCTCAATCAGACAGACGGAGGAATGTTTGGAATGCCCTCACTCCGTGTCTTTCCACTGACGTGCCACATGCCACTGTTACCGTCCTGGAACACTTTTAAGTTCATTTAAAGGACTCGAAAATATGAAGCGCATGTACTATAGGACTGTCACGGCTGAGCGAGCAGGATGAATCCTAACAGGGTTATTAAGGGGGCTGAACAATGTTCATTTCCACAATCATGATGCAATGACACACAGACGAGCGTTGTTTCACACGCACATGCAGCAGCAGAGGAGACGGCATCCAGATGGTGTTAATAACCGTGAGCGTCACACACGTGCTTCAACTGTGTGTGTTTAGGTTTACATCAATAGCATGCCTACATATAAATCACCGCTGGGGAATGGTGAGGTCAACACAGACCACCAACGCCTTCCATTCCTTTCTCTGAAATCACCTTTACCTCAGTTGGCTGAAGCAGAACCAGACAAAACAACATCAGGAAACTACCTCCATGCAGACCCAAACATGACTGGATTTATCTATAGAATCAACACTCCTCCATCCTCAGATCAGAGAAGAACTGAGACACCCCATGCATTGAGATGGATTGATTAGATGTACTGAGTGGATGGATGGATGGATGTCTGGATGTACTGAGTGGATGGATGGATGGATGGATTGAGTGGATCTATGGATGGATGGATTGAGTGGATGGATGGATGGATGGATGGATGGATTGAGTGGATGGATGGATGGATTGAGTGGATGGATGGATGGATTGAGTGGATGGATGGATGGATTGAGTGGATGGATGGATGGATGTACTGAGTGGATGGATGGATGGATGGATTGAGTGGATGGATGGATGGATGGATTGAGTGGATGGATGGATGGATGGATGGATGGATTGAGTGGATGGATGGTACATGAGTTATTGAGTACATGAGTTGCAGACCTGTATTTTGAACAAACTGCAAATGAAAGCATTTACTTTCATCTAACCCCTCCTCTCTCTCCCTCTCTTCCCCCTCCCCTCTCTTCCCCCTCCCCCCTCCCCTCGCTTCCCCCTCCCCTCTCCCCCCCTCCCCTCTCCCCCCCTCCCCCTCCCCCCCTCCCTCTCCCTCTCTGTGTTGTTTCACTTTTCATCCTTTATTGGCATGATGAATAATTCTACATTTGTATTGCCAAAGCAAGTACAAATGAAGGGTAGTGCAAAAACATAAGGAAGCAAATAAAAACACAAAACAAAATAAAATAAAATATGGATAAATTAAAGTAAACAAAATACATACATAAAAGACTGAAAAGAAGGATAACATGAATATAAAAGTGAATGTATTAATAAAGAAATACACATACTAATAAATTCTCTCATCCTCTCTCACTCTCTCTCTTTTACACACACACACACACACACACACTAATCCTTCTCTCACACTGAAGTTCCACTGTTTACTCTCTCTTAGCACCTCTCTGCCATTTGAATCTGTTAATCATCAGGGTGTGTACATGTTGCCCCGGCTGACTGTTGCCCCGGGGTGATTACGGAGCCGGCTGAGAGGACAGAGTAAACATGATGCTAAACGTACCCCGGACCTGTGCTCAGGGTAAACACTGCAATGCCCAAAACGATTCAGATTTAAGAAGTTTCAGAGTCGGGTGTAAGCTTATCTCGGCTAATAACCTGATCAGTGGTTCAGTGACGTCATGAAACGCCATAAAGTGCTTACTCGCGTGACCCATGAACATAAATATCAGTATCGTTGTACCCGTTAATGATGTTTAGGAGTAAGTATAATGCACACACTCATAACCAGTGGGAGGATAGGATTACTGCTACTGCATTATGATATTATTCTGTATTATAACTATGGCTTTGGGTGAGTCCAGGGAAGGAGCGGATTCAGGAAGTGCTGCGTTCACATTTACTCTACCCTAGAGTTCAATAAAATACAATACGCCTCTCTTTCTGAGAACTCGATAGCGGTGATAACAGCAGCTTCGTCATTATAAAACACTCAGGCCAGCTATCTGTCTTTATATGAAGCTATATAGACCTTCGTTTATTACTGCGTACTTCACAGAATTAAATTCCCAAATGACCTGCGCGTAGAAATGAAGAACAGCCTTCATGGCAAACGGAACGATATCCATTTCTCGTTTAAACACGAACGAAGACGACAACCAGTTTGGCTTTGACGTGAATCTTTCGTTTTTTCTTTACATCTTGTCCAAGTGTAAACTCCGACAGATCTATGGAGAATGCATTCCTGTATCAGATCATGAGTGTGATGCGGTTCATGAAGATAATTCTCATTTTAACGGATATATATTCGGCCTCTTTATCAGAACAGACGTTGTTGTTGTGCTGCGGTTTCCGTCGGCGTGACGTTTGGATACGGCCCCAACCTCGTACCCGCTCTATTTAAAGAACGCTCGGGACAGATCAGGACTATTAATATACCAGTCCCATTAACACGCAGGCAATTAAGTGCCAAATCTTCAGAGACCTCAGATATGGTCTCAGCCATAAAACCAAAAAAAACGTGTAAAGTCCTCGTACTGTTATTTATTTCCTATTGCATGAATACAAAGAGCTTCATATGTCCGAGTAATTCGGCTTATTTAAACTATTCAGTTACCTTTATCTGAACAGGCTTGCTTTTTGTAAAAGAAACTATGTGAAAATAGTTTTTCCCCCCTCCATGTTTATAACTCTGCGCAACGAGGGCAAGTTCTACGAGCTTAGGTCCACCCACCTGGTTAGAACGTCTACCCAAACAATGATGACGCAAACGTAGCCATGTTTCCGATATTCATCACCGCAGAGGAGTCTGAGCGAAGCTGTAACACAAGTGGACTTTTATTATTGTAGTTCCTCTATGTAGTTTACGAGCTCAGAGGTGTGACGCTGACCGTTTTCCACAGAAAGGAGTGCCTATTTACAACCCATGCTTCATTACTCATAAACCTTTATCTTTGTCTTTAAGATAGCGACGTTCATATATGAGACGCCAGTCTTTGCCCTCCGTGTGCCCGGGCGGAGGAAAGTAACCAGACGTGAGCAGAACTGATAACACGTTCCTCTGATCCACGACTCATTGAGAAGACTTGCTGAGAAACACGGATTTTAAACCGATAACTTTGAACTAGGTTGTATTGTGCCTATACAATACTGTATAACGACAATGATATATATATATATATATATATATATATATATATATATATATACACATACATACACACACACATCACAGTAAGGAATAATAATGATGCGACTAGTATCAGTTTAATAAGCAATGATGGAGAACCTTCTAGAGGTCTCCATCTGAGGCTTTAACTGAAGGTACAGATGTATGCGTGTATGAGATGTCGTTATAGTCACAGCACAAAGCAGCAGGTTTAAAAGAAGAAAAAACACCACGTGGATCTGGAGGTACGCTGAGAGGGAGTTCTTTATCGTGCTGATGCAGGAATTCTGAGACAGGAAATCTTTCTCAAACCCACACCTAGGTAATACTTCTTAGATTAACTCTGGAGTTGTCAGACATTCTCAAAAACAGCACGCTTATACGCTAGCTGGTGGCACACCCTCTTACCTCATGCGTGCCATGGCTGGTAAACTGCAGTGGAAATAAGTGCTCCCCTTTAGTGGCTGCCTGAACACCACATACAGCAAAAAATAGCAATCTGGGCTTTGAAAACACATCTAGTTAAAAAAAAAAACAACAACTCTAAAACTGTCCCATTTAAAGTTTTACGGAAAACCCGAAAGACTACAATTTAATTTACAAGCACGATGTTATGTCCAACATCCACAAGAACAAAAGTGCTGGCTCTACCATAACACACAACTAGGGAGTACAGCAGAAATTACAGCCAGAGACACGGCGAGGACGCGTCGGATCGTCTCTGGGATCTCAGAAGTGAGCGAATGCTTCAGTAGAGGAATAACGGCTAGATCTGAATCCTGTGTAAAAATCTAACCAGTCTGATTTGGTCCCGGTTTTACAGACAGGCGTGTAAACGACCGTGTGTGTATTTAACAGAGAAACAGTTCTGAGAGCGACAGAGAGAGTAGAGCGTTCAGTAACTGAAACTGAAGGCGGATGCACACGCTCGCAAACGTTCTCCTTCTACTCGTTGGACTTCTTGTGGTTTTGTGCTGAGACGGAGTTGTGCTGAGATGACGATATGAGAGCTAAACATAACACGTGGGGGGGGCAGGACACGCCCAGGCTGTTTCTGCTATCCGAAGCTTAGCGCGGATTTGACCGGATACAGACTGCGTTTCGATCCCGTTTTGTTTAGGCGCGCGATCAGCCTGACAGGATGGTGTAAATATAGCGCAGTCCCTGCAGATTTACTGTCGATTCGAACTCCGCTAATCCTCTGAGGTTCTTACTGTTAAACCTTCGGTGAGAACGTCTTCAATGCCCAATTCTCAGTCACGATCACTTCACCTCATTTTACTCCATTATGATCTCCTGCTCTATTACTTACCTTGCTTGGCATTCCATCAGCTGCCAGCGCGCTCCTCTGCGGGACCTGGTACACGTCCTGGCTGGGTGGCACCTGGTAGATGCCCTGTGCTTGGGACCCCTGGGTGGGCTGGTACATGCCCTGGGGGGTTCGCGGCCTCTGTTGCTGGTGGGCCAGATGTGGTGATAATGAGGGTGTGGATGGTTTATTACCCTCGAACACGGGCGTGATGAGGAGCTTGAGGCGGTTCCCTGGGGCGATGCCCTGGCGCCCGTGCAGTGAGCAGAGCCACCAGCCTTCCAGGCCGCCCGTGTTCTGCTCGATCACCGTCAGGATGTCGCCTTTACGGAACGACAGCTCCTCTGGCGACTCGGGCACATTGTCGTACAGTGCCTTCGCCATCTGGTTCTGCCGGGGCAAGAAGAAACGGAACGGACTTTAGGTATAATCAGCATTCACTACCATGTTATAACAACTAACTATTAAAATGTTATAACTAACTATTAAAACGGGACACTTGGTTCAAGTGTAAAAACAAACTGAACTGGATCACTGAAAGAAAAACAACCCTAAACAAATGTCTCCGTGGTGTAGCGAGAATATTTCTCCCAAGGCCGTCACAACAAAAACATTTTCTCTCTTAACTAATCCCGACCGCTAAGCTACTTCCTTGTATCTCCCTGCAATTTGCACAACAAACATATTCACAACAGACCCATTTAACACCCCGAGCATTCCTGATGCGTAAACAGCTCCATGAAAAACAACGTCCTTTAATAAACAATGTTCGTGAGGAAACTAAACCTCTTTGTGAGTGAAGGCTTGGTTCCCACGTGAACTTCCCTGCCCGGGCTTCGTTATCTCGGATCAGATATGTGGCCATTGTGTCACGCGAAACCACTTCGCGTAACAACCGCCTGCTCAGAAAGACGTCCGTGAGCCTCGGTGTGACCCTACGGGGTCAACACCAACCAGCAGGCGTGATAATGTCCGTGTGGCTCACACAGCTAGATAAACCCAGACAGTACATGCTCATTTCCTTTACACTTCTGATGTCAAGAGAAGCTCAACCTTGACCCCTGAAAAGAAAATATGCATGGAAGTGCAGCGATGTTTAACTCTCACCGCTTTCATGCTTTTGGGAAGTTCATGACTCACGTGCTTCTAAATAAAGAAGACTTTTTTTTTGCGGTTCTCGCATATCCACGCTGAACTCCATAGAAACGCCGCTGACTACTGCACTTCTCACTGGGTGGTTTAACTCAGGCCCCAATAAACATGTGAGGGGTAATGAAGACGTCATTGGGAATATGAGCTTAAAAAAAAAAACACCCCAAGCCGACGCCCCAAATTCGTTCCCTCAGACACCTGCTCGGAAAATAGACCTCAGTGAAAACACCAACATCATGGTTTTCTTGTGAAATGATGCAGAGTGAGAATGATCTGGCATGGTCTCACTCCGGAGGGGAGGGAGGGTGAGACAGCACGTTCACATGCCCTCATTTCACACGAGTAAATATAGAAAATAATTATAGTAACGACGCTAATCAAGACCTGGTGGCTCGATGTACTCTGCGTGTGAAGTGTACCGTGAGGAAGCAAAGGACCGTTCTGTTTCTTTTGGAGTCGACCACTTTAATGGTCTGCACTTATATAGCGCTTTTATCCAAAGCGCTTTACACTGTGTCTCATTCACACATTCTCACACACACACACACACACACACACACACACTCACACACCAGTGGTAGCAGAGCTGCCATGCAAGGCGCCAAATTGCCATCGGGAGCAACTTGGGGTTCAGTGTCTTGCCCAAGGACACTTCGGCATGTGGAGTCACGTGGGCCGGGAATCGAACCGCCAACCCTACGATTAGCGGACGACCCGCTCTACCACCTGATCCACAGCCGACTTTAAACTCATAACAACTCACTGAGACTTCGTGACTGGTTTCCATCTTTCATCATAAGGTTCTTGAGTTGAGCTATATGGTACTTTGGAGATTAAATACGTTCTTTATGGTTCATTATATATATATATATATATATATATATATATATATATATATATATATATATATATATATATATATATATATATGGTTCTTCATTGTTTAACAGGTTAAAGTGAACCCTACAAGGTTCTTTGTGGGACTGGTGATGACGACTCCACCCATTTCCTGTGCCGGGTGAACCGATCTCCGCCCCCACACTTATCATCAACATCCTCATGTTGTGTAAAATCCCCCTTCACCTGTAAAGCTGTCTGCACGACACAGTGAGTGTGGCGAGCCACAGGCCGAGACCACACCACTCAGTTTCAGCAGATAAGCTGCGAGGCTTCAGCCCCGGTGACACTGACGCCTCGACCACAAAGTTTCAAAATGATTCGAAATGCTGTCTTATGACCAGCACGGTGGAGAGCAGGCGGAGAGTTCTCATTTCCTGAGCACAAGAAAGACTCAAGATGTGTGAGTCAGGGTGTAAAAGGCATAACTGAAGCGCTACAGGTTCTGATGATTATAGCTTGTCTTTGGGTCATTACTTTTCTCTTTCTCGAGAGAAAGATTCTGAAGAACCAAGCAGATGAAAAGTTCAGCGTCAGTACTTTATAAACATCCTGTGGAGCCAGCTGCTCAGCAGACCCACGATGTGCTTCTATCGTGCGGTACGTTAGCCACGTGCTGTTTGTGCTGAAAGGGTATAAATATTGAGGAGTGTCCGTGGCCAGATTTGAAGATTCTTCATGATTATTTGAGATACAGCCTAATCCTTCAGCATTCAGGTCGTGTTCTCTCGAACTAGCTTTGACGAGAAATATCAAATCGTCCCGTCTTAATCCAGCGCTCATGTGGCGTAGCAGCAGGGTTTGTGTGACTCGAACAGTCTAGTCATCATCTCCGCATGCTCCTGACCCTGACCCTGACAGAAACAACCACACAAGGGGCGAATGACTCGAATCAGCTTACAAAGTACCCGACTTCCTCATGCGTGGAGGATTCAGTCAGATACCGGAAGCCACGTATTACACTGCTTCTGATATAAAATATGTGTACACACACACACACACACACACACACACACACACACACACACACACACACGGGTGTGTCTTGTGCAGTTATTCACAGACAGTGGTCTTTAATAACAGTAACAGTAGAAGGTGAGTAAAGTCTTATACTGATGAATACCGTGTGTATTTGATGTTATTTTCATCAGCAAGAGCATCAGATCCCCTGAATATACAAACACACCAGGTCATGACCTCGGAACTCTTACGTACAAACTTCCTCGTAAAGGAGGTCTTTACACTAATGCGCGCTAATGCTGCCGTCAAGATCTTCTCGTTCAGAGGCGCTGATTACGATGTGGTGTGCGTTCAAGTCGTTTCGGCACGAGGAAAACCACTTCTGCTTGTTTGATATATTAAGAAGTTGATCTGTTTTATTTCTCTCACCGATGTGAGTGTGAGTGAATTCGTATATATATCTTCACACAACAGTTTTTCATTCTAAACTCTCCAGCATTATACTGTATAGTGCGTGTGTGTGTTTGTATGTGTGTATGCGTGTGTATGTGTGTGTGTGTGTGTGTGTGTACGTGTGTGTGCGTGTGTGTATGTGTGTGTATGTGTGTGTGTGCCTTTGACACAGGGAGAACAGCGAGGCAGATCACTGGTTTAAACCTGCTCTGTGAATAGCTGTTGTTCTCACTATGAAGAATGTGTGATGCCTGGACAGAAGTGCTCTTTATGCCCAGTGACACACACACACACACACACACACACACACACACACACACACACACACACACACACACACAATGAGGTAAGACTCTTCTTTTAGAGACAAGACCCCCACCCCCACCAGGAATGTGGGAATCAAACACGTCCAATCACTTACACTATCTCCAAACGAATGAAATAGAGCAACTAATTAGGTTCAACACCTCACAAAACACACACACACACACACACACACACACACACACACACACACACACACACACACACTGTTTGCCCACTCCCTTCCTCCTAGTTTCAATTTATTCTTTTTCTTTCCATACTCCCCCACCCGCTGTAGCCCTGAAGCCTTTGCTTTCAGAACAATATTTGCCTTCCTCTGCCTCTCTTAGCTTAGAGCGAGCCATGCAACCTGAATCCATACAGTGAGAGAGAGAGAGAGAGAGAGAGAGAGAGAGAGTAGAAAAAAAGGATCTCAGAACTTTGGTTCACCTAATCACTCTCCGTTGTGGTCGGGAAGCTATTTCTGCCACGGTTATGCAAGCCTGAAAAGAGGTGAGTGGCTGGGAATGAGTGGGAGTGATTTTGTGTGTGTGTGTGTGTGTGTGTGTGTGTGTGTGTGTGTGTTAGACAGAGGCCTCCTTCCCCCTTCTGCTGAAGGGAAGACTTGTGTCAGAACATTGTGAAGTGCAGCAGATGTCACGTTACAACAAGCAATAAAGCATAAACAGAGACTGTAAAGTGTGTGGTGGCTGTTGAACAGAGGGAGAAGCTTCTGCACAGAGCCTCTGGAAACTAAGAGTGCAAGCAGGAAGCTGCTCACAACACACCTGTGCACCTACAGAGTTTGAACTGCAGCTGACCTCTGTGGAGTTTCTGTGGAGTTCACCACCAGCCTTTACCCCATGTCAGTGTCAGGATGGTTATAGGCGTGTTTTCTTTGAGCGGGGTCAGACATTTATCTAACAAATCCTCCAACATGCCAGAATCTGACGGATCTTCTGTAAATACACCTCACCTGCATCCCTGCAATACTGTACACTATACTATACCATACTCCACTATACTACACTATACTATACTACATTCCACTCCACTATACTACACTATACTATACTATACTACACTATACTATACTAAATTCCACTCCACTATACTACACTATACTATACTACATTCCACTCCACTATACTACACTATACTACGCTCCACTATACTACACTACACTATACTATACTACATTCCACTCCACTATACTATACTACACTCCACTATACTACACTATACTACATTCCACTCCACTATACTACACTATACTATACTACACTCCACTATACTATACTACACTACATTCCACTCCACTATATTACACTATACTACACTACACTATACTACATTACATTCCACTCCACTATATTACACTATACTACACTACACTATACTACACTATACTACATTACATTCCACTCCACTATATTACACTATACTACACTACACTATACTACATTACATTCCACTCCACTATATTACACTATACTACACTACACTATACTACATTACATTCCACTCCACTATATTACACTATACTACACTACACTCCACTATATTACACTACACTATACTACACTACACTATACTACATTACACTCCACTATATTACACTATACTACATTACATTCCACTCCACTATATTACACTATACTACACTACACTCCACTATATTACACTACACTACACTATACTACACTATACTACACTACACTATACTACATTACACTCCACTATATTACACTATACTACACTACACTATACTACATTACACTCCACTATATTACACTATACTACACTATACTATACTACATTACACTCCACTATATTACACTATACTACACTACACTATACTACATTACACTCCACTATATTACACTACACTACACTATACTACACTACATTCCACTCCACTATATTACACTATACTACACTACACTATACTACATTACACTCCACTATATTACACTATACTACACTACACTATACTACATTACACTCCACTATATTACACTATACTACACTATACTATACTACATTACACTCCACTATATTACACTATACTACACTACACTATACTACATTACACTCCACTATATTACACTACACTACACTATACTACACTACATTCCACTCCACTATATTACACTATACTACACTACACTATACTACATTACACTCCACTATATTACACTACACTACACTATACTACACTACATTCCACTCCACTATATTACACTATACTACACTACACTATACTACATTCCACTCCACTATATTACACTATACTACACTATACTACACTACATTCCACTCCACTATATTACACTATACTACATTACACTCCACTATATTACACTATACTACACTATACTACACTACACTATACTACATTACACTCCACTATATTACACTATACTACACTACACTATACTACATTACACTCCACTATATTACACTATACTACACTATACTATACTACACTACACTATACTACACTATACTACATTCCACTCAACTATATTACACTATACTACACTACACTATACTACATTACACTCCACTATATTGCACTATACTACACTACACTCCACTATATTACACTATACTACACTACACTCCACTATATTACACTATACTACACTACACTATACTACACTACACTACACTATACTACACTATACTACACTACATTCCACTCCACTATATTACACTATACTACACTACACTATACTACACTACATTCCACTCCACTATATTACACTATACTACACTACACTATACTACACTATACTACACTACATTCCACTCCACTATATTACACTATACTACACTACACTATACTACATTACACTCCACTATATTACACTATACTACACTACACTATACTACATTACACTCCACTATATTACACTATACTACACTATACTATACTACACTACACTATACTACACTATACTACATTCCACTCAACTATATTACACTATACTACACTACACTATACTACATTACACTCCACTATATTGCACTATACTACACTACACTCCACTATATTACACTATACTACACTACACTCCACTATATTACACTATACTACACTACACTATACTACACTACACTATACTACACTATACTACACTACATTCCACTCCACTATATTACACTATACTACACTACACTATACTACACTACATTCCACTCCACTATATTACACTATACTACACTACACTATACTACACTATACTACACTACATTCCACTCCACTATATTACACTATACTACACTACACTATACTACATTACACTCCACTATATTACACTATACTACACTACACTATACTACATTACACTCCACTATATTACACTATACTACACTACACTATACTACATTACACTCCACTATATTACACTATACTACACTATACTACACTACATTCCACTCCACTATATTACACTATACTACACTACACTATACTACATTACACTCCACTATATTACACTATACTACACTCCACTCCACTATATTACACTATACTACACTACACTACACTATACTACACTACATTCCACTCCACTATATTACACTATACTACACTACACTATACTACACTACATTCCACTCCACTATATTACACTATACTACACTACACTATACTACACTATACTACACTACATTCCACTCCACTATATTACACTATACTACACTACACTATACTACATTACACTCCACTATATTACACTATACTACACTATACTACACTACATTCCACTCCACTATATTACACTATACTACACTACACTATACTACATTCCACTCCAATATATTACACTATACTACACTACACTCCACTATATTACACTATACTACACTATACTACACTACATTCCACTCCACTATATTACACTATACTACACTACACTACATTACACTCCACTATATTACACTATACTACACTACATTCCACTCCACTATATTACACTATACTACACTATACTACACTACATTCCACTCCACTATATTACACTATACTACACTACACTACATTACACTCCACTATATTACACTATACTACACTATACTACACTACATTCCACTCCACTATATTGCACTATACTACATTACACTCCACTATATTACACTATACTACACTACACTACACTACACTACATTCCACTCCACTATATTACACTATACTACACTACACTATACTACACTACACTATATTACACTATACTACACTACACTATACCATACTACACTACATTCCACTCCACTATATTACACTATACTACACTACACTATACTACACTATATTACACTATATTACACTATACTATACTACACTACATTCCACTAAACTATATTACACTATATTACACTATACTACACTACAATATACTATACAGCACTATACTACACTACACTATACTGCACTATACTACATTCCACTACACTAGATTACACTATACTACACTCAACTATACTATATTACACTACACTACACTACAGTATACTATACTACACTCCACTATAATACACTATACTACACTACACTATACTACACTACACTATACTACACTACATTCCACTCCACTACATTACACTATACTACACTACACTATACTGCACTTTACTATACTACACTATACTATGTTACACTATACTACACTACACTATATTACACTATACTACACTACAATATACTATACAGCACTATACTACACTACACTATACTGCACTATACTACATTCCACTACACTAGATTACACTATACTACACTCAACTATACTATATTACACTACACTACACTATACTACAGTATACTATACTACACTCCACTATATTACACTATATTACACTACATTCCACTCCACTACATTACACTATACTACACTACACTATATTACACTATACTACACTACACTACATTCCACTCCACTATATTACACTATAGTACACTATACTATACTACACTACACTATACTACACTATACTCCATTCCACTACACTAGATTACACTATACTATACTACACTATACTACGATATACTACATTCCACTCCACTATATTACACTATACTACACTCCACTATACTACACTACACTACACTATATTACACTGTTCTCCACACTTTGTGTACATGCACTTCTATACACTGGGTTGAGAGTCGATCAGAAAGATTTTGCCTGATAAAAAGCGCTAGGAGTCTGGTCTGCAAGACGCCCTTTCTCTTGGACCCCTGGTAATAAGTTGTATGTCTCAGAAGCACTCACACATACTCACATTCCAATATTCAAATCTAACAAATAGTCCGGGCAGAAAATATGTAATGATGTGTTCCCTGGCATTGTGGAAAGCAGCCATGTGTCATGTTTTAGGAACTTCAGAGCTTCGTTCCTACTCACAGCTGGCCTGGGGTTGTAACTCATTATCAGATTCCGATGTGTGGATGTTAGCTCTAGACTACAGCGGTGTGCAATGAAGGTCATCGAGGTTAATGGCAAAGCCGTTAAAGAACTCCCTTCCCTCGTTGGGATTTGATGTTATAAAATAAATCGGGGGATGACCGGAGCTGACCTACGCATTCCATCTAACGCTGCTCATCTGAAACCTGATTTCTGATTCAGGATTCCAACTCCAAGCAAGGCTATCTGTAGCAGAGAATGCTGAATTCACGATTGAATATTGGTGCCTCGTTCATATACATCAATGTCTGGTGACTACAATACCCAGCACACATTACACAAATTCTCTGTCAAAAAGTCAAATTACTCTAAAGTGAGTGTGGACTTTCAAACTTTAATTCCTCCTCCTACATGCATCATCAGAAGGGTTTTCCCGCCAGCATCCGGGCCAGGAATTCTCACTCTATCTAACTCAGTAGATTCACACCTATGTGGAATAGTGTTGCGGTGGGTATCACTGCTGCATCACAGCTCCCAGGCTCACGGTTCGACCCTACCATGTTCTCCTCGTGTTCGCATCGCTTCCCTCTGGGTTCTCTGGTTTCCTTCCACTGTCTGAAAAACATGCAGCTCTGGATCCACCGCAACCTTGACCAGGATAAAACACCTTCTGAAGCTGGATACGATTTAACAGACCTGCCAGCTACAATTTTGACTAACGTTGAGGGCTGGAGTCATGACTGGAAGTATAAAAGCAGCATTTGGATTACATTAAGCCCAGTCCAGTCTAACAAGCAGTCCTGATAGATAGTGTATAAATACGTGAAGGGGTTAACACTGTGTTACTTTGCACAGAGTCTGAAAGAACTATTATGTGAGGTGAGGTATGTAAGCATTGGCTTTCCTAATATGGTCTGATGACACACACTCCAATCTGAAGCACATGCATCTAATAACAAATCTGAAAGACAGAGAGAGAGAGAGAGAGAGAGAGAGAGAGAGAGAGAGAGAGAAAACAAGCAGATCTGAGCTCAACTCTTCATCTCCTGCCAACTGCCCCACATTCTCCAGATAGTGTGAAGCAGACAAAAGCATTCCATTCATGAACGGCTCAGGCCTAGTACCATAGTAGGAAGTGAAGCTTCCCATACGCTCTAAAGAAAATGTAAATGGTGAGAACACTACACTTCTGAATGAAAAGGCCCTCCTCCCCACTAGCATGAAGATCCAGACCCACATTCTTCATGCTGTGTTTCCAGGCAGTAGTGTGTCCAGGTTTTTAGACTTCACATGGAAGTTACATTACTGTACAGGCCTCATGGCTTCTCCAGAGATTTCAAGGGATTTGGTCAAAACATCTACAACGCTACAAAGACCATTTAGATAGAAGTGATCAGGGGTGACAGGTCACAACCCTCGAGTCACTTTAATTCGCTCCATAATTCACATCAGGTTTGGAAATAATCCGCAGTTGTACATCGAGACTGAAAGTGAAGATATTTTACTAGCTGTACACCTCTGTAGGTGTTTACTCCACGCTGTACAGAATCTATAAGGACTTAACGATGAGCTGGTGAATAAAATATAGACCAACAAGTTGAGGTGGGCTTACTCGGGTCTTTATACAGTAGCGTGCACAAAATCCACAGCGTGTTAGTGTGGCGTTTGCTCATCACTCACACAAGCAGTGCAACACGTAAGCTCAGGATGGTGTGAAGGCAACGTGGAGATAAGTGGAGCTGTGTGTTGTAAAGTGAGGAACTGGAACTGAAATGGGGCTGATCTTATTTACAGCCTGCTGCTCCACAATGGGCCTCAGTGTAACCTCGCAGTCTGATTACTGAGCTAAGCTGAGGGACCTTACTGCACTTCACATCCATCACTGTTACAGAAAGGGAAGTCTGGCGTGAAAGACAACACAAAATAATGACAATAAACTGTGAGAGGAAGAGAAGAGGAGCTGCATGGGCTTCAGGAACACGGAAACCACTTTTACTACTAAATATAGTGTGTTTAGTGCAGGACACTGCTGCCTAACATCATCATTATTATACTGCATCTACTCCAGTTCAGTGCAGTACAATCAGTTCAGTACAATCAGTTCAGTTCAGCATAACCAGTTCAGTATAACCAGTTCAGTTCAGTATAACCGGTTCAGTTCAGTATAACCAGTTCAGTTCAGTATAACCAGTTCAGTATAACCAGTTCATTCAGTATAACCGGTTCAGTTCAGTATAATCAGTTCAGTATAACCAGTTCAGTTCAGTATAACCGGTTCAGTTCAGTATAATCAGTTCAGTATAACCAGTTCAGTTCAGTATAACCGGTTCAGTTCAGTATAATCAGTTCAGTATAACCGGTTCAGTTCAGTATAACCAGTTCAGTTCAGTATAATCAGTTCAGTATAACCAGTTCAGTTCAGTATAATCAGTTCAGTATAACCAGTTCAGTTCAGTATAACCAGTTCAGTTCTGTATAACCGGTTCAGTATAACCGGTTGAGTTCAGTATAATCAGTTCAGTTCAGTATAATCAGTTCAGTTCAGTATAACCGGTTCAGTTCAGTATAATCAGCTCAGTATAACCAGTTCAGTTCAGTATAACCGGTTCAGTTCAGTATAATCAGTTCAGTATAACCAGTTCAGTTCAGTATAATCAGTTCAGTATAACCAGTTCAGTTCAGTATAACCAGTTCAGTTCAGTATAACCGGTTCAGTTCAGTATAATCAGTTCAGTATAACCAGTTCAGTATAACCAGTTCAGTTCAGTATAATCAGTTCAGTATAACCGGTTCAGTTCAGTATAACCAGTTCAGTTCAGTATAACCGGTTCAGTTCAGTATAATCAGTTCAGTATAATCAGTTCAGTATAACCAGTTCAGTATAACCAGTTCAGTTCAGTATAATCAGTTCAGTATAACCGGTTCAGTATAACCGGTTCAGTTCAGTATAACCAGTTCAGTTCAGTATAACCAGTTAAGTTCAGTATAACCGGTTCAGTTCAGTATAACCGGTTCAGTTCAGTATAATCAGTTCAGTTCAGTATAACCGGTTCAGTTCAGTATAACCAGTTCAGTTCAGTATAACCAGTTCAGTATAACCAGTTCAGTTCAGTATAACCAGTTCAGTATAACCGGTTCAGTATAACCAGTTCAGTTCAGTATAACCAGTTCAGTATAACCGGTTCAGTTCAGTATAACCAGTTCAGTTCAGTATAACCGGTTCAGTTCAGTATAACCAGTTCAGTTCAGTATAACCAGTTCAGTATAACCAGTTCATTCAGTATAACCGGTTCAGTTCAGTATAATCAGTTCAGTATAACCGGTTCAGTTCAGTATAATCAGTTCAGTTCAGTATAATCAGTTCAGTTCAGTATAACCGGTTCAGTTCAGTATAATCAGTTCAGTATAACCAGTTCAGTTCAGTATAACCGGTTCAGTTCAGTATAATCAGTTCAGTATAACCAGTTCAGTTCAGTATAACCGGTTCAGTTCAGTATAATCAGTTCAGTATAACCGGTTCAGTTCAGTATAACCAGTTCAGTTCAGTATAATCAGTTCAGTATAACCAGTTCAGTTCAGTATAATCAGTTCAGTATAACCAGTTCAGTTCAGTATAACCAGTTCAGTTCTGTATAACCGGTTCAGTATAACCGGTTGAGTTCAGTATAATCAGTTCAGTTCAGTATAATCAGTTCAGTTCAGTATAACCGGTTCAGTTCAGTATAATCAGCTCAGTATAACCAGTTCAGTTCAGTATAACCGGTTCAGTTCAGTATAATCAGTTCAGTATAACCAGTTCAGTTCAGTATAATCAGTTCAGTATAACCAGTTCAGTTCAGTATAACCAGTTCAGTTCAGTATAACCGGTTCAGTTCAGTATAATCAGTTCAGTATAACCAGTTCAGTATAACCAGTTCAGTTCAGTATAATCAGTTCAGTATAACCGGTTCAGTATAACCGGTTCAGTTCAGTATAACCAGTTCAGTTCAGTATAACCAGTTAAGTTCAGTATAACCGGTTCAGTTCAGTATAACCGGTTCAGTTCAGTATAATCAGTTCAGTTCAGTATAACCGGTTCAGTTCAGTATAACCAGTTCAGTATAACCAGTTCAGTTCAGTATAACCAGTTCAGTATAACCGGTTCAGTATAACCAGTTCAGTTCAGTATAACCAGTTCAGTATAACCGGTTCAGTTCAGTATAACCAGTTCAGTATAACCAGTTCAGTAGTTACACAAGTAACGGTGTTTACAGAGACACTTACTTTATACTTCATTATGTATCCTGTTGTCCTGCACACCGCACTCCAAGTAGGAAAATATCCAGTAAATATAGTTGATAAAACCAACCGACGCTTAAACCCTACACGGCCATTCTTCTGCTCCTTTATAACTTTATAACTTTATAACTTCAGCCGGATTAACACCGCCGCTTCCCCTGAACACTGCACTACTGACGCGAAGGATGTTACGACCCGCTCCGCTCATTTACATATCCCCTCTCTATTGGTCCAGTCCCAGAGATCATTTACATATCCCACTCTCTATTGGTCCAGTCCTAGAGAATATTTGCATATCGCTAACTCAATTGGTCGAGATGGAAACACACACACACACAGACACACACAGACACAGACACACAGACAGACACACACAGACAGACACACACGCAGACACGCGCACACACCTTCCAGCAAACTCGAGCGCGATGACGTAAGTGAGTGAATGGGCGTGCTGCGTGTCAGCTAATTTCCATGACGGTAAGATGCCTCAATTCTGCTTAAAAAGGTTCTCTTCAGGGATTTTCGGAAATGACGACGCCAGACTTTACTCACAGACTTATTTTAACTTCACACACACACACACACACACACACACACACACACACACACACACGCACACATATATATACTACCTACTGTACTGACCCTGAGTGACAGGAGTGTCATGTCTGGCTGTGTGTCTTCTCTCTCAGGCTAATCTAATGTTCATGCTTTCACCTGCACACACTCACCTGGCCTGGGTCTGATGAGAGCCGTCATTACACCATCATGATAAACACAGATGAAGTAAAGATCCTGGGTTAATTCATTCATTTATGCATCTTCAGCCAGAAGGAACACTGGGTGCAAAAATGCAAGACACACACACACACACACACACACGCACGCACACACACACACACACACCTAGGGGCATTTGTGGTCACCTGTAGTCCACCTACAGGTTTTTGGGGTGATGGGAGGAAACCGGAGCACCCAGAGGACACATATACAGACAATAACTCAAGCTCAGGACTGAACTGATATCACATCAACATTTACACAGAGCTGAAAGTAAAAAACCAAAGTTTCTTGTCCAGAGAAGCACGCTTCACAGCTGAAGAGACTGTTCCATTACGTGCGATCCCCTTACAGTAAACGAATGACATGAATTACCTTCTGTGTTTGTCACAGCAGCAGATTTCGGTGACCTCGCCGTCCGATGATGAAATCAGCGTCGAAGAACCCCCGCAGCGTCCGTCTGACTCACGCAGGATGCAGGTGGAGAAGATCGAACAGGGTCTGGTGTAACTCAGAACTTTAAGTGTCACTTCCTTCTGAAAACATCACGTTACCGGCGACTGAATGTGAAGTTCAGTAAAATAAATATTATTTTACTCTTTCTTTTTGTCCTTATAAAAGAAAAGCTACCACTGAAATGTTCGGATGAACCTGCTCACAGACTGATTGTAGTAACGAGGTAGCTCTTCAGTAATGTTCTGGTGATACAGTATATCTGGTGTATAGTGGTACTGAAACAGCAGTGTTTTCAAGCTGTGAGGAAACACCCTGACACGTGAGAAGCAGGAAGGCAGTATGTCTGGTGTAATATCTGTGTGTGTGTGTGTGTGTGTTTGTGTGTGTAAAATTGTGTACAAGCTCTTTATATAATGAATAGAATTCATCACATCATGATTTCTCAGATATAGAACAAGAAGGTATCTACATGCAGATTTAAATGGCCGTCCACCCTTATACACTTCATATTATTATAACGTTTATTTTCTTACACAAATGTTTCATACCTCTGTTTTAGGCACAATATTTCCCACTGTTGTTGTTTTCAAATCATGCCTGCAAGGAGCATTGTAACTCTGAAAGGACCGAAGCTCAGTCGTGTTTGAAGGAGTGTAGAACTCGACTCTGGTTCTGCGTGCACCGTGTTTAAATAAAGCTCAGGCGTTTCACCCCTACTGTCTTTGGGTGTGTGTTTGTGTGCGTTTCCATGGTTATGAACAAGAGAAACACGGCCCATCCCTTGAACATCATCACAAGATATATACACTACATGACCAAAGGTTTGCGAACCCCTGACCATCACACCCCTATGTGGTTCTTCCCCAAACTGTTTAAACCACGCAATTGTAAAGAAGGTCTCTGTACGATGTAGAATTACAATTTCCCTAAGAGCTCAGGACCTAAACTTGTTCCAGCATGAGACAAAGTGCACAAAGCGTGTGACGCCCCAAAATCTATTGGAAAGCCTTCACTGAAGAGTGGAGGCTTCTCCACTGGCGCCTGATACGTCATTAGGGATGCGAATCTGCATTGACTAAAGTTTCTGTTGTTAAAATCATTATTCAAATATTAAACATGTTTAATTGAAAATGGAAAGAGACTTGTTGGAGACGCTTCTACATAACTGCGTATAAGTGTAGCAACAGGGAATGACACACAGTAGCGTCACGCTTTTCTTTCTAATCTCTGTCTTTTACACGTGACGTCACGCGGACTCTGATTGCCTTTGTCTCAGGAAAACACTGACTCCTTCTGACTAGAGACGAACAGAACACAAGCCTTTCAGCCTCAAAACAATCAAATGCATTGCATTCATTCTCTGTCCTGCTGCCATTGTTTTAGCTCTTCCTCCTAGATCAATGTTATGACTGTCGGTAGCAAAATAATCTGCTCATTCGTTCGCCTCAAGTCATCGCTTCGTCCTGGTCAGGATCAGAGTGAATCCGGAGAGAAATAAAAGATCTACCTCCGGTCTGGAGGAAACCCACAGGAACACAGGGAGAACATCCAGAACTCCACACAGAGCGTAACCCGAGCTCAGGATCATCAGTGATTTGAAATAATCTCAATCAAATTAAATGAAAACCTTCTCTTCAGTTCCCTGTTTGTAGGATTGTGTAGAAATTGTATTATTTCATGTGCCGAGTCAGAATACTCGTGTAGTGACAAATTCAAGTTCAATCTTAGTTAAAGTTCAGCGTACAACGTCTCCCCACTGCTTCCTTAACAACCATTTCTTTTGCCAGAGAATTTGTGGTTGCGCTGCAGTGCAGTTTCAGAAGACCAAAAATGGCTGCTGCTGCTGCTCCTGATAAAAACCACAAGGTTTCAGTACAGAATCTGCAAACTATTATAAACATTGATGACAATGATCTGAATTTCTCATGGGTGACGACTCCAGATCTTACAATGATCTTCTTTTTGACGAGATATTGTATATGGATGGGGGTATATTAATGTGTGTGTGTATGGGGGGGCGGGTATCTGTCTGGAGCCAGTGATCAGTGGCATGTAGCAGACTCTTGTCCCCTGTGGAAGACCTCTCTCTCTCTCTCTCTCTCTCTCTCTCTCTCTCTCTCTCTCTCTCTCTCTCGTCTCTTTGACCTACAGTTGCTGTGTGACCAGGCAGCCTTGTACAGTAATGCCAGAACTCTAAAGGCCGGCACTAAACAATAAGGAGTTTCTACATATTTACAAGACCTTCACTTCATGTGCTTTACTAAACCACTGCCATCTCGCCAATATGTCAAAACAAGATCCTTAAAGGCAAATGTCTGGTCATGTCTCATGCGTAATGTGTTTGCTTCACACCGGGGTTGCTAAACATTGGTCTAATTGCTAAACTTTACAATGCTTTCCATAAATACAACATGCAATCCACACGAGTCCAGCAATACACTGTACAGCGTAGGAAATAAGTACTGAACGCGTCAACATTTGATTCAGTAAATATATTTCCAATGAGGTTATTCACATGAGATTTTCACCAGACATCAGTATTAACTCAAGAAATCCAGAAATATCAAGAAGTCCATAAATAAAGTTATGTGTAATAAAGTGGAATGACACGGGGAAAAAAGTATTGAACACGCTAAGAAAAAGCAGCTCTCCAAGGCAAGGTAAGGAACCAGCTGAAATCTTTAAGTAATTATACCCCCTATCTGTGCATATTAATATCAGCTGGGTTAGTAAACTGATGGTCTGTAAAAAGGCTTTTCGTTCCCAAGGTGTCACACAAGAAACATCTCGTGATGGGTAAAAGCAAAGAGCTGTCCCAAGACCTTACAGATAGAGATCTGAAGTTCTGAATCTTCCAGTAAGCACCATCGGGGTCATTATCCGCAAGTGGAAGAAACATCACTCCATCATCAACCGGCCACGCACAGGAGCTCCTCGCAAGATTTCTGACCAGGGAGTCAGAAGAATAGTCAGAAGAGTAGCCCAAGAGCCAAGGACCACTCGAAAAGAGCTCCAGAAACACTTGGAGGCAGCAGGTACCATCGTCACAGAGAAAACAATAGGCAATGCTCTCCACTGCTCACGCTCACCTCACAGGACTCCATTACTAAAGAAAAGGCATGGCGAAGCTGTTTAAAGTTTTCTACAACTCATTTGGACAAGCCTATGAAATACTAGGAGACTGTAGTCTGGTCAGATGAGAGCAAAATTTTACTTGTTGGCTGTCCTACTAAACGCCATGTTTGGAGAAAAAATGGCACTGCACATCACCCTAAAAACACTACACCAACAGTGAAGTCTGGAGGTGAAGCATCATGGTGTGGGGCTGTTCATCACATGGTACTGGCAGACTTCATATAATTGAAGGAATGGAGCCCTTTACCGGGAGAAAGTCAGAGCTTGTTGAGGGAACTGTTTATAGAGCAGGAGCTAACTTGTCTCGTGGAGATTCCACCACAATAAATCTAACTACAAATGGTTCAAAAGCACTGATCATTGGCTCTACACTTTTTTTCTTAGAGCACTGTTTTATGAATCCTCTCCCTCGGTCCCAAATTCTCGTGAAGTACTTTAATAAGCTCTGAAGGAAAGAAAAAAACGAGTGATGCACAAGAGAGAAAAGTACAGGGTTAGAGTTACTGGAATCCAAGCCTTACATTCATCTGTACATTTCTATAGCAACACTAATGGAGAACATGGAGGACTACAAGGCTTTCTGAGTATCATAATCGGATTAAGTGCAGATTCAGACTTATAGAATTTGGGTTATTAAGATGAATACGATATCAAACCAGCCCATCTGGCACCAACAACCCTGCCCCCATTTCTTCCCTCTTCTGATGTTGAAAAACACCAAAACGCTTATTTACTGCTTGCGGATCTTCATGATGGAATAATGTGTAAACAAATGTGTGGTCGTAAGAGTTAAGGTTCATGTGACATTGACACTTAACATAAGATGATCTGTGTAATACGTATAGTACTCGAGATATACAACTCGATAAGTTTTACATTTCTTTCTCTCTTTTCCATCTGTCCGATTTGAATTCAGTTTCTTTGTCACTAAGCAGCTTCACAGAAATCTGTATATTTATCCCTAGTGAGCAAGCTAGAGTCGACAATGGCAACATGAGGAAGAAATCGGATTCAGAAGAGAACCCATCGTCATGTGGGTGACACCTGATAGCGCGATTATAAATCATTTCTCTTCTACACTTGTATTCTATACTATGAAGTGTGTTGGAAAGATCTTCAGTGCATCAGGATCCTTGCTGATTTCAGTGGAGTTTTAGCTGTAGTTATCCAGTATATAATGAATGAGACTTTTTAGCAAGTGCAATCATGAGGCTGCCCAAGAGAGAACATTTATAATCATCTTCACGAGCAGCGAGCGATTCTCCGGTGAAGGACGCTCCAAGCTGAAGTTCAGCATCGGGATGGAACGGGCAGGTCTGGAAGGTAGATCTCATCAGGCCTCGGGAATAACATGTGTAAAATGCATTGTCCTTCTGTTCTGATGCGGAACGTCTGTTTAATACTAGACAGGAATGAACTATAGTCTTCGATTTGTGCCGATATTTTGTGGCAATGCTATGATCTCCTAATCATTGTCTTCATTTGTTTTCAGCAAAACATGTAAAACACGCTGGGAAGAAAGGGAATAATATCGGTGGTGACCGGCTCTCACAAACAAGCACTACATGAAAATATTGGATCATTTATTCAACTTGAACTCGCCTTTAAAGGTTAAAGAGGGGGAGAAAGATGGATTGTCCACATAATTGAGAGTTATTCCATCATTACGTACCCTTCTTAAGCTATTCCAGTAGTATTAGTTAACAGGAATTAGTTAGTCATGTTAGTAGTATTTATTAGCATGTGTAATAACAAATGCTCTGCGGTTAACGGCAACGATTAGACGAAACGTTAAAGCTTACAGTGATCTGTAAGTCATGTTCCAGTCTTGTGCTCTGCAGATGTAGAAATCATTATGCGCTTGCACGGGCCAGGTTTTTTTTTACATTTTTTGGAATGCATCTGTGCGTGAGTGAAAAGCAGTCGCATTGCTATGGTTTTGGTTCGGCATAGGGATGATTGCCAGGGCCATATTCTCAACACACAAATCTGTGGCATTTATACGTCTGTAGTGAAGGTCTGACAGTACCAGGAGCACATCGAGGCAGCGTGACTACATATACACGTGTATGTGCAGAATAACCATCTTCTCGAACTAGTAGTATAGCACTTATCAGTGGTATAAATTGATGTTGCAGTTCTGTGCCTGGAACACACCTACTAAACCCCCTGCTTCCTAATAACCACAGCCAAAGGGTAGAAAATTCAATCATGGGAAATGCTAAGCCAACTCATAGAGGATTTCTTAAAAGTGTTGACGGTCTACCGGTGAAGGAAAAATATCGATATCATATGCTAAAGAAACACGGCTCACCCTTTTTGTCAGGACTGACTGAAACTCATGTTTAATGATATGTTTGGTCATTTGTAACACAATTTGCATTGCATATACAAGACCGATAAAAAAAATTTAATGCAGATAAAATCCATACATGCATTATTCAACCATATTGATGGGTTTCATGAGTCCATACGTCCATCTGCATACGTCCAACCACATATGTCTGACCACTTACATCCAACTGCATACGTCCAGCCTCTTCCCTCCAACTGCTTCGTGAACCATTATATTCCTTCACTGTGTCCCAATGAAGCCGAATCATGCTGCAAACTTATGAAACTACTAACCAAAGCACATATCATTTTTCCTACCTCAAGATTTTTGGGGTCAACTTCTGTCTGATTACCACATCCCCTTATACGACGTGTCATGGATTCAGTCGTATTATTTCGATCAGGATGTTCCACTGCGAGGGCTTTGACTTTCAGCTGTCAGAAGAGAAAATGAATGCTGCTAAGTCATGTCCTAATATAGCTGAATTGACCTGATGTTCTATGACCGTGGCTGTGAGATCTGTGAGATTCATGCAGCTCAACGCACACACGATATTAAAAACATACCTCTATTTCACCCCTTCTAACCACCAAGGGTGCTGTTTGAACATCTGGATAACTTCTTGTGTACGTGAGCACACACGTAGAAACCTTTAGCACAAGGTCACATGGTGACCACAGGACGCTGTAAAATGGTATCATCAGTGGCCATAGTTCCCTTTATTTCTTCTCGCCTTTGTACGCATGACTACAGCTATCATCAGCAGCTGATTTACTGATACTTCTGGCAGAGTGCAGAGTATTTGAATTAAAATCTCACTACTGCTTTTCAACTCGTCTAAAGCCACCAATAGGAAGATGGTATGGAAGAAGTGAAACGCATGGAAGAGGTACAAATACAGCATTTCCTTTATGCTAATTGTTTATTTTTACACCGATTGATAAGCTTCACTGTTAACACCTTTGTCATGTGGGAAGACTACACCACATGCATTTGAACAACATCCCCAGATCGGATCCTTGGGGGAACACACACTGCACCGAAATAGCCAGATAGCATCCCAAATCAATTCCGTCTGTACCTCGTCTGCAACAACAACAATAGAAAAACAGTGTCGAAACAGCGTATAACCCCCCCGGCCCATCGCCCCCCTTCTTAGAGGGGGATTATAGATTTTCCCAAAGCCAAAGTGCATTGTGCACAGATACAATTCCCATCATGGGGATATGTGTTCTCAACTCTACATACAACGCATGCAGCATGTTCTTTCATACAAACATTCCAGCCTTGTTTAATGAAGATATTTTGTGATTTGCTTCTTGAGGACTCTCAGGAGCTCTGGAGGCGGTATGCAGGTGATGAAGAGCTGGAGAATGATCTAAAGAAGAAGTCCCACAATGTAGTGTACAGTCTGAATAGTAAAGGTGTCTAAAAGCTATTGTAAATGATTCTGTATTGTAGAAGATCGTAGTTTAGTTTTATAAAGAAGATTGGACTTCGCAAGTTCCCATACCCTGATCCTGGAGTGTCATGCACATTTAATGAAAAAAAAAAAAAAAGGGATGACTTTTTATTAATTTTTACTGTTACGACAGAACACAAAAGAGAACAATTCTCTATTGAACCAAACATAGTTTCTATTCCGAATATTCTGCCACCCAGGGACCCGTGAATCTACAGAACAAACTGCCATTAGATGCCTTATAGACAGTCATCAGAAGTCTGAATTAAAACCATTCAATCCCAGTTAAATAGGCTAATAACTAAAGAGCTGAGCTATGATTTTCACATACCTCATTTCGCCTGCAGTAAGGTGCTAAACCGGGCCAGGGACACATTTAAACACAGGAAACACACAACAGAAAAGACACAAAAGAGTCCTTATGCTGTGAATCTGCTCAGAACGTTCAGAACTGAAGGGTGTCTCAAATATAGATTAATACTGTAATTACTTGTCGGACTGGAAGAAATCCTGTCGTCCAGAGCCCCAAAAAGTTCCTAATATTGAGAAAACATCTGGGCCAAGCTGCCTAGCTCCTGTTTTGGGAGCCAAGGAAAAACAAGACAAGCTGCCATGTGTGAGGAGTGAAGGAAACCAGGTCAAAGCCACTGTGCTGCTTTCACCCCTCGCTGCGATGCGAGGTCGATCAAACTGGCAGCGTCCTTGAAAAATGGGCTTCTTCTGTCAGAATGTTTTGTTTGGCAAAGCGTTCCTGCTCTGTGGACCGCTGCTCTTTGAAACAAATCCCTTTCCTTTCCATGAAAGTAGGGAGATTAGTTGAATCTTGCCCACCACCTATGTGCACTTCGGAAGCGGCCCCTTCCTGGATGTCGTTCCCGATTTCCGAATTTACGAGCGCTTTCTTGCCACAGTATGGCTAATCAATTCAGCTCAGTCAGAGGCTTCGTCTGCAAAACCCCGGCATGCAAAGAACAACATATTTTACTCAATCCATACAAATAATCTCCAATCATTTCCAACCACATGTACCACATATTTTTACATATTGAATAAAGAGAATTCAAGCTTGTCTGAGTACAGAACGAAGCTGGGTGTAGATGTATGTCTTGAGTTTTACATTAAAAAAACAACAACATCATATTTATGGCCTCTAAGTGAATGCGAGTCATTGTTTTTAAAGGAATGTTAGAGTTGTCCTATTTTTAAAAGATTTTAACGTATTTTCTGTCCTACATAAACCAGACTCAAAACATCTTCATTTGGGTGACACCGGATAGGTGGACTAGTTATAACATAACTAAAAGGGAGCTCCGGAAGGTAACGCAGACATGAGGGCTCCCTGGGGCATAAAGCAGCCAGCCACGCCACCATCAAGGTTTAGTCGTAGCGTCAGATGAGTCAGCTTGCACGCTCTGCAGGCCCTGAGTCAGGAAACCATGATGCTCCTTCTTCATGTGAATCTGAAATGTGTTCGATCATGACATGATTCACAGGATAAGGTTCCTACTGTATGAACATACTCAATATGGCCATAAATATATGGACACCTAACCATCACACCCGCTTGTGGGTCCAATTAGCCTCGGACAAGTCTCACGTGAATCTCTCCGATGCTGTACCCTTTGTGCAATTCTCTCATAGGTATAACCTGATGCTTGAAAACCTGGACTTATCATTTGTCTTTCGGCGTATCGATGACGCTTATTATATGACTCATCGGTATTCATGTAACAGGACACTCCAGAAGCTCACTGTCCCGAAAGTGCTTAAGGATCCGCTAAAAACAAGGACTTTTTTTTTTGTGAATAAATAAAGAAAATGTTTGCTAGTAGCTGGAGCTACACACACTGTATGAGTGATATGACGTGATCTCACTGGGTGTGTGAGTAGAGAAAATTCCTGTCCTTCAGAACCATAACCTCTACAGAAGAAGTCCAAAGGTGAGGTCCACCTGAAACCTGAGCAGATGTGCAAAATCGCCAAAGACGGTTCTGACTTCAGCTGTGCGTCAGAGCACAGTGTAACTCCTCAGTGCATGACCTGAGGAACAAAACAGAACAAAACACTGCCTCAGAGGATATCAGCATACCATTCAACCATTCATATATATATATATATATATATATATATATATATATATATATATATCCAATAAAATACTTACCCTACCAGCGTGGTTAGATATACACATTGTTATCTAACATTAACAACTACATGTAGTTTTATTCCTGATGTTGTCTCATGGAGTTGCCCTAGGGATCTAAATCTAAATCTAATGGGCCTGAGTGTAAATATTAAAACTGATATTGTGATCAACTGGAATCCATGCTGCTGTGTGCTAAATTTCATGCTATTCCATTGCAGTGTTTGCGTAAATAAAACATCGTTTTATCCGAGGTTGGATTGCGACACAAGACAGAGATGATTGGATAAGCAGGATACGCAACGCTGGCCAGACGCAGACGCAGACGCAGACGTTACTCTGCACTATAACCCCTATCAGATCAGTCATATGACAGACCTACTCTCTTTCTGTGTCTCTGTCTACAACTCTGCGGAGGTGTATTTCTGGAACTGTGTGCTCATGCTTTATAGCCTCAGGACTAGGAATTTAATATCAGGCTTACAATGGTGTTGTGTCATGGGAATTCCCGGTGTTGCTTGAATCACTGGGAACGACAGCACAGAGATTTATGGGAAAGTCAGGGATGAGAGGATAATGGAGGGTGTGGCACACAAAAAAATAGACCTTGTATGAGCATTTCAAAGCTGTTTACAAAACGTATTGTTTCACATTTAGATATTTGGTTCTTTGAGGTGTTTCATTTTGTCTGATTTGCAGTTATAATGTTCATTCACAAGCTTTGACTTTCAGTCTGTCCACCGAACAAAATCTAAGAGAAAACAAAGACGACGTGAACAAACACACAATACAGTTTTTAAATGATAATGTTATTTAATGAAGCAAAAAAGTTCTCCAATACCAACTGGGCCTGTGTGAAAATGTATTTGCACCCTGTAGTTACTAATTCCCCAAATTTATGAAACTGCATTCATAATGGGGTTCAGCTGGACTAGACACAACCAGCAAACCCTGTTCAAACACATCAACACTTAAATAGAACTTTTACAACAGTATGAAGTTGGTTAACATGTTTTACGCAGTAACACACTACGCCAAAGCTGAATGAAATTCCAGAAATGATGAGGAAGAAGGTGATTGAAATACATCAGTCTGGGAAGGGTTACAAAGCTATTTCAAAGGCTCTGGGACTCCAAAGAACTACAGCGAGAGCCGTTATCTCCAAATGGAAAAACTCTGTACAGTAGTGAACCTTACCAGAACCTTCCCTTTCACAATTCCTCCAAGAGCACAGCAACGAATCATCCAGGAAGTCACAAAAGATCCAAGCAGAACATCAAAGGACCTATAGGCCTCTCTTGCATCAATAAAGGTCACTGTTCATGTCTCCACGATCAGAAAGACACTGGGGGAAAACGGCTCCATGGAAGAGCTGTGAGGTGAAAACCACTGCTAACCCAGAAGAACATTAAGACTCATCTGAATTTTGCCAAAACACACCTTGATGATCCTCAAACCTTTTGGGAGAATGTTCTGTGTATTGATGAGCTGAAAGTGGAACTGTTTGGAAGACAGGGGTCACGTTACATCTGGAATAAACCAAACTCCGAATTCCACAAAAACAACATCATACCTACGGTCAAGCCTGGTGGAGGAAGTGTGATGGTGTGGGGATGTTTTACTGCTTCAGGGTCTGGGCCACCTGCAGTAATTTAGATAAACATGAATTCTGCTCTGAAACTGAGATATACACAGAAACAGAAGAAATCAAATACTTTTTCACAGCACTGTAAATAAGGGGCACCAACATAGAAGAGGGTGAGATAAACAGAGAAGAGGGTGAGATAAACAGAGAAGAGGGTGAGATAAACCCAGAAGTGGGTGAGATAAACAGACAAGAAGGTGAGATAAACAGACAAGAAGGTGAGATAAACAGAGAAGAGGGTGAGATAAACAGAGAAGAGGGTGAGATAAACAGAGAAGAGGGTGAGATTAACAGAGAAGAGGGTGAGATAAACAGACAAGAAGGTGAGATAAACAGAGAAGAGGGTGAGATAAACAGAGAAGAGGGTGAGATAAACAGAGAAGAGGGTGAGATAAACATAGAAGAGGGTGAGATAAACAGACAAGAAGGTGAGATAAACAGAGAAGAGGGTGAGATAAACAGAGAAGAGGGTGAGATTAACAGAGAAGAGGGTGAGATAAACAGACAAGAAGGTGAGATAAACAGAGAAGAGGGTGAGATTAACAGAGAAGAGGGTGAGATAAACCCAGAAGTGGGTGAGATAAACAGACAAGAAGGTGAGATAAACAGACAAGAAGGTGAGATAAACAGAGAAGAGGGTGAGATAAACAGAGAAGAGGGTGAGATAAACAGAGAAGAGGGTGAGATAAACATAGAAGAGGGTGAGATAAACAGACAAGAGGGTGAGATAAACAGAGAAGAGGGTGAGATTAACAGAGAAGAGGGT
>NC_030439.2:937842-975342 GCF_001660625.3 Ictalurus punctatus | reverse complement strand
TAGTTGACGTACATATGATACTCAGGGGTGTTGAACAGGAAGGCATACCAAACATGTACAGGCAGGTATGTGTTAACTGGAAAAGAAATGATGAATTGCGTCTATAGGTTCCAGTAAAAAACAAAAACAAAACAGGACACAGGAAATATCTTGGCCTTTATTAATGAATGAATGAATGAATGTATCATAAGAACGCATTAAGCCTGATTGTCTGCACTCATCGTGGAAATGTACTGGGTTAATTAACCAGAGTGATGTACCTATGGGTTTCCATACTATAGGAGTAGATTTGTGGCAAAAGTATTAAACGCACCTTTTCAAGAAACCAACAAAAAATATAGAGTGAGAAAGAAGGAAACCACTCTGAAACACAGAATTGTAACACGGTCTTCAAATAAACACCATTCTGCCGCAAATCTCTCGTGTGGGCGGGGCTTTACAGTGATTTATGGATTATGGGTGCTGCCCCAAGATTAAAGTTACTGAAATCCCCACCTGGGGATCATGGTTACCCTCAGGAATTCCAAAATATCTGAAGATATCCTGAAACATTAACTCTATAGTTCCCAGCTCTTTGGGTAACACTGGCAAGGGGAATTAGGTGCAAAGATTTTGAACATGTATAATAACTCAGCACTTTTCGCCTGTAGTAAGACTAACACTATGAATAAGTAGCTTCATAAAATTATGAAGCATCATATTTGCTGAATTTGTTTAATCTTTTAATAACTTCATCTCTCATTTCCCCTCCTCAGGGAACCCCACCGTAACCATAACAACACTCACACTATATATGAGCTTTGTTGCTATTGGTAATAAAGATGAAATCAACACTGTTGTAATCGTGTGGTGCGCACGAGGAGGACGTTTGCCTTTGTTGTGCCTTTATGAAGGCAGAAACTCAAGAGAAGAAGAGTTACTCGTGACGGTTCTGTGTACGAAGCCTCGAGTCAAGACGTCAAGAACATCATGCCACGTCCCAGCGAGCGCATCTCCAGAAACTTTGATTGTTGTCGCAATGTTGCAAACTAGTCATCAACTCCTCGTAATCGCTTACTAACGCGACACTGGCACCCAAAATATTTTTTTCACTGGCACCCATAGTAGTTTTGTGACTTGCTCAGAAACCTGCGACCTGATTGGCTGGAACGTTCTCCTTGATGATCTCATAGGGATGTACATCACATTATCTACATCACTTTTAAGCACGATGCACCACATCATCAGTTCCTCTATTTACTTTGAGCTGTCCTTCAGTCGAAAAAGCTAACATGATCTAACATGCATATTACAGCCAGCTTTTATCAGTTTCCGCTGTGTAATCCTGAAGATATCTGTTCACCCACTGAGTATTTGACCTGACAGACAGTGATAGTGATAGAAATAACAGACATCACGATGCCAGGCAAAGATACTGTAGGTGGTGTATGAGATATGGCGGTGAATACAACAGTCATACTGGCCCTGACCATGACTCTGACCCACAGCTGTCTGCTGTGTTCTAGACTTGTACTGGAGGATGTCTTTTAATCACTTTTTTCAGCTATGGTTGCTAAATGTTTTACATCAGTATAATGATCTTCACAAAGTAATACACTTATTCAGAGAATCCATCATATTGGTAAACGTCACAGTGATTTGGCTGCCGTGAAAGGTGAACATTTTAAAATAAGGTGGAAGTGGAAGGTCAAGCCAAACAAACTCGCTGTTGCAACAGAGTTATATGCTTTACCTTTCAATTTTCTCATCTCATTCTGTCAGATCTTTATTTTCCAGCCGTAGGAGGACAGGAAGATGATGAAGAAGACGATTAAAGAGGTGTTGAAAGGGACTGAAGAGGGAAAAAAAAATGGTGGAGATGGAAAGCTAAAGGGCAGATAAAAAGAAGGAATACAATATAATCTGTAAAGAATTTCCTCGAGTTTTTTTTAGTGATTGTTGCAGCCAAAAACTCGTGATTTTTCTGTGCGATGCAATTTGCGGAGTTTTTTTATTTGCCGAAAACTACTTGAATTGGTGAAAATGATCTTCACAGTAATTTTTGTTGGTAAATGAGACCTTTTAGCTGCACTCGTGTTCGATGTGATGATGGCACGCGACGCGTCTCCGCCCAAATCTGCGGAAAACCTGCGTTCATTTTTAAAAAGCTCCTCTTAATATCACGGAGTTGCTTTCATTTCTGCGATCGCTCCTGCGAACTCCTGTGTATTTTTTTTTTTTAAAAAGAGACTGTTAGAAAAGTATGTTCTTTATGGGTTCTTTCATCAGTATGTTGCTTTATTTTCACGTTTCTGACATTAATTACATTCATTCGACCTGCTGGTAATGGTACCGGTATGACCGAGCTCTCTCTTTATCTACACCTAAACAAACTGGTGCAGCAGTGCTTTAGTCTGTCAGTCTGTCCAGCTCTCTCAACAACTAATCTCTGTACTCTGTCTCAAACAGATAAGGTTGCAAAGCTCCAAAGACTTGCATGCTAACACTGCTATCGACACCACTACACTCGTAGCTCGGTGTCACACTCTGCATTCTGGATCCTGGAGTCCAACGTTTGCCAACTCCACTACTTCCACTTCTGCGTTTCTGGTTTATATCGCTGGAAAACCACGAGTGAAGCTGAAATGTTTGAGCTGAAAATTCATCCCCTTGAGCACCATCTTCTCATGAGAATGACGAAAATTCAGCACCAACCAACGAATCGATTATGACATCACACATATTTCAATCGCATTTAATCAGACTTTTGCAGTGTCTGTACATATTTCCTTCATATCCCAATTTCTTGTTAATAATATAGCCTCCAGTTAGTCACACACAGTCATCAGGTAACAAGACCAGGCCTGGCTTTGCTCAAGCCAAGTGTCACTCTAATCAATGCAGAAGAAAGATAATCACAGGCTCCTGTTTCCTGTACTGCTGTACGTCATGACCAGAGCCGGGTCTAGAAGGCCTGCTTCCCAGGGCGTGTGTACGTGGGTGTCAGGAAGGCTTGTTTGATGTGGCTGTCATTTTCCCTTCCAGTCCCAACTGAAGACAAACCAAAGCCCTTCTCTGTGTCACGAGGAAATGTCAGCACACAGTTGTCCTTTTACCATATAATTACAGGGATCTTTAGCAAAGGACATAAACTACAATTAACAGAACTGGATTAAGTTTACTCCACCAGTAATCAAACCCATGTGTACAGTGTAAAGTCGAATACATGACCGGCCAGGTACTGAATCTGATTATAAACGTGATCGCATCACAAGCACATCTCCCACACATGAGTCCACTTTATATATATACATATACAATAACTAATCATCAACACAGACAGAAGAGACGGCAGGCAGACTTTACGGCAGCAGCTGATCAAATCCAAAACGTTGTTAAAAGAGAGTGTTAAAACCAGGCGTGGGTCAGTTTATCAGCACACAGACTTTCAGGGCCAAGAACCACAGAACAAGAACCAGATAGTGTGTACAATAAACAAAGGCTTAGTGTGTGTGTGTGTGTGTGAGAGAGAGAGAGAGCTCGAGAGAGAGACACACACAGAGAGAGAGCGTCAGAGAAAGAGTCAGAGAGAGAGACACAGAGAGAGAGAGAGAGTCAGAGAGAGACACACAGAGAGAGAGAGTCAGAGAGAGAGACACACAGAGAGAGAGAGTCAGAGAGAGAGACACAGAGAGAGAGAGAGTCAGAGAGAGACACAGAGAGAGAGAGAGAGTCAGAGAGAGACACAGAGAGAGAGAGAGTCAGAGAGAAAGAGAGAGTCAGAGAGAGAGACACACAGAGAGAGAGAGAGTCAGAGAGAGAGAGTCAGAGAGAGACACACAGAGAGAGAGTCAGAGAGAGACACACAGAGAGAGACACACAGAGAGAGAGAGAGTCAGAGAGAGAGTCAGAGAGAGAGACACAGAGAGAGAGAGAGAGAGATGGGAGAGAGAGAGATGGAGAGAGAGAGAGAGAGCCACAGAGAGAGAGAGTCAGAGAGAGAGACACACATACACAGAGAGAGAGAATCAGAGAGAGAGCGAGAGAGAGAGAGATGGGAGAGAGATAGAGTGAGAGATGGGAGAGAGAGAGATGGAGAGAGAGAGAGACGGGAGAGAAAGAGAGATGGAGAGAGAGAGAGTCACAGAGAGAGAGAGTCAGAGAGAGAGACGCAGAGAGAGAGAGAGAGAGAGAGAGAGAGAGAGAGAGAGAGAGAGAGAGAGAGAGAGTGAGTGAGAGTGAGAGAGAGATGGGAGAGAGAGAGTGAGTGAGAGAGAGATGGGAGAGAGGGAGAGACTAGGCTGATTAGTAATCAGGTAAATGTAAAGGTGACTGTGTGTGATGAGAATTGGAGTCCGGATCGGCCATGTTGCCAGGCTGTGGAGAATTCTGGGAAATAGAGTTCATGGCCGAATCCAGCACTGACGTCACAGTGAACACAACAGAGTCAGTAATAATGACTTCGTATTAAAATGTTGTCCTGAGTATAATTGTTGTCCTTTCTATAATTCATAGAAAATAACTAGAAGATCTTCAATATTCAAACCTCATTATTCATCACCAGGCTTTTCTATAGTCCAGTACACTTAATTAAAAATCACAGGGAGACACACCACTGAAAGGTGCGTCATATTCTATCATTTATTTAACACAACACAACATGAAAAAAAAGCATGTCAACACATTCTGTAAAATTCTATACACATTAAGTAAACGTCCCTACAGTCTCTCAGTAAACAGGCCCAAGTGACGTCCTATATTTCCCATCTGTCTCATTGCCCTGCTTCTTAACATGTTACACAAAACCACCACTTAAAAATGTAAATTAAATTAAATTTCAGCAAATAAATTCAATTATAAATATCTGTATGATTTGAACTAACTTCCATCACAATTTGTGTATCACAAACACGTGGAATATAGATCTAGTCATCAGGACAGTTTCAGAACCTTATAAAAAATAATAATAAAAACTAGCCAAAGCATTGATCATTTTTCCTACCTCAAGATTATTGAATTTTTAACCCCACGCTTATATGAAATAAGGTTATTGGAGTTTTCCTTTGCTCTTGTCTAGCGCTTTAGGTCTGGTTGTGAAGTTTTGAGCAGCTCTGTTAATGATGAAACGTGAGCTCAGGTATACACTGCTCTATTTCTCAATGTGCACTTGAGACAGGTGTTACTAGCACGTCTGAACAGGGCCTTATTGTTCTCCTATAGGAAAAGTCCCCTTGAAAACATCTTACAACGGATTATCTCCACTGACGATCTAGACTAACCTTCCCGTATCAGCTTGACTTCAGTGGAACTAGACACAGGTGAGCCGGTTACCATGATACGTACAGACGCTTTTCTCTCTCTCTGCCCCGTGTGATCTTCTGTATAACTGTCCTGTCTGACAACACTGGAGCTCAAAGCCTGCAAGGACGGCTTTGAACCCTTTCACGTGCCCTGTTCTTGATTTGATCTGCCCTAACAATGACGTTAAAACCATGGCCCTGTTATTACCACATGGAAAATTGGACCAGCATGAAGGATGAGACAGGGATTGTGCTGGTGTGGTTCCGGTGAGGTCCGTTCTGCTGAGTCACGCCAAAGCCATGTTCATTCCCGTAAACCGGCTCAAGGCTGCAGACATGATATATAGTAGAGGGAAGGTTATGGGATGAGTACTGAGGAGTTATACCAGTGTGTGTGTGTGTGTGTGTGTGTGTGTGTGTGTGTGTGTGTGTGTGTGAGTGTGTTAGAGGTCCACACACAGCTGAATGAAAAGACAAAACAGAAGTATAGTAGAGTTGAATACTTGGAGTGAAATGGAACTCCTTTCCACTCAGATATGAAGGTTATACAGTATATTAAAAGAAAGTGAAAGAGTGACGTGATTGCAGGTACACACACTTAGCACACACACACACACACACACACACACACACACACACACACACACACACACATTTACTTCTAGCAACATTTTGATGACTGGTCACAAACAGTGATAGAGGTATATTTCCATTAATAATGCCCATATTTACCCCTTAAAATCTCGGTATCTGATATTAACGATATATAGGAATGTTTAGTAAATCTTTAGTGATCTATATGCCTGTCATAGAAATGCAGTTATTTATCTCGTAAACACTGTGATAAATGAATTAAAATGAACATGAGGTACTTTGTAATGGTTTATATGTGGATTCACACTAACGGGAAAGTTAGGGTCCTTTACAACAGCGTCACCTTGTGGATAAACATCTCACACACCATTAACACGTGTTCAGGTTTGTTTTGGTGGAAGTGAGTCAGAACGCAGAGGAAGAAAGTCAGATGCTGGATTAGATCGCCCTCTGGTGGTGTAGATATCGCTGGTGATATCTCTGGTGGTGTAGACAGGTCGCCCTCTGGTGGTGTAGATAAGCGATAGTGCTTATACTGTCTAGACCAGTGCTCACCAACTACTTCCTTGAGATCGACCTTCCTGCAGGTTTCATATCCAACCAAAATCGAACACACCTGTTTTAGTTGATCGAGAACTTCTTAAAGCAGCGATTACTGCAGATGGTCAGGTGGGTATGATTATGGTTAGAGCTAACGTCTTCAGGAAGGTAGATGTGCAGGAACATGCTTGGAGACCTCTGGTCGGTGCAGTTTAACTGATCATATTTTGTCAGATTTAACTACAAAAACAGAGTCAGCTCATGGATTAGTTGACAGCAGCTCAGGATAAAGTACAGTGCTATTTCAAAGGCTCTGGGACTCCAAAGAACCACAGTGAGAGCCGTTATCTCCAAATGGAAAAACTCTGCACAATATTGAACCTTCCCAGTAGTGTCCGACCTTCCAAAATTGACGACTCATCCAGGAAGTCACAAAAGAACCAAGGACAACATCAAAGGACCTACAGGCCGCTCTTGCATCAATAAAGGTTCATGAAAGGTTCACTATCAGAAAGACACTGGGGGAAAATGGCAACCATGGAAGAGCTGTGAGGTGAAAACCACTGCTAACCCAGAAGAACATTAAGACTCGTCTGAATTTTGCCAAAGCACACCTTGATGATCCTCAAACCTTTTGGGAGAATGTTCAGTGGACTGATGAGTGGAAAGTTGGAAGACAGGGGTCCCGTAACATCTGGAGTAAACCACACACAGAATTCCACAAGAAGAACGTCATTAGTTTTTACACATGGGGGATATGTGTTGGATAACTTTATTTTGTTTCAATAATAAAAAATAAAAACTGTATTGTGTGTTTACTCAGGTCGCCTTTGTCCATCCATCCATCCATCTTCTACCGCTTATCCTTTTCAGGGTCACAGGGAACCTGGAGCGTGGGGCACAAGGTGGGGTACACCCTCACAGGGTGCCAGTCCATCACAGGGTTGCCTTTGTTTCATGTTGTATTTCGTTTGAAGATCTAAAACTATTTAGTATGAGAGATACACAAAAGCAGAAGAAATCAGGATGGGGACAAATACTTCTTGACAGCACTGTTGCTGTAATTTTCAATCTCCACTTAAACTCGTCTTAAACTCGTAGCTTTCTTTCATCTCAGAAATATTTCTAAGATAGAAACATATTGTCACTACATGATGCGGAAATACTAGTTCATGCTTTCGTCACCTCTAGATTAGATTACTGTAATGCCATACTGTCTGGATGTTCCAGTAGGAATATAAATAAGCTCCAGTTAGTCCAGAATGCAGCTGCTAGAGTCCTAACTAGAACCAGAAGATACGACCACATCACCCCGATATTATCAATACTGCATTGTCTCCCAGTAAAATCTCACATTAACTATAAAATACTTTTATTAACCTATAAAGCACTAAACGGTCTCGCGCCACAATATCTAAGCGACCTTTTTGTTTTCTATGATCTGCCATGCCTACTTAGATCAAAAGATGCAGGCTATCTGACGGTACCTGGAATAGTGAAGGCTACAGCAGGGGGAAGAGCTTTCTCTTATAGAGCCCCACAGTTATGGAACAGTCTTCCTATTAGTGTTCGGGACTCAGACACAGTCTCAGTGTTTAAGTCTAAGCTTAAAACGTATTTGTTTACTCAAGCCTACCCTGACTAGATTCTGTTCTACTACTTCGCAGTCATAATTATCTTTTTTCTCCCTCTGTCCTTTCGCCGAGCCCCACACGAATTTATGGAGATACTAGAGATCCAGATCCTTTCTGCCTCTGGATGGAGCTCAAATCTTCTCTAATTCCAGACTGCTGGGACTACGGCTGCTCCTAACGCCATACAGACTTCATATAAATCCATAATGAACTTTTTCACACTAACTGTTGTTACCCAGATGAGGATGGGTTCCCTTCTGAGTCGGGTTCCTCTCAAGGTTTCTTCCTCTTAAAACATCTTAGGGAGTTTTTCCTTGCCACCGTCGCCACCGGCTCACTCAGTGGGGATAAATTCACACCTTTAATATCTGTATACCATGTTGATATTTCTGTAAAGCTGCTTTGAGACAATGTCTATTGTAAAAAGCGCTATACAAATAAAATTGAATTGAATTGAAGTCTTTAAGTTTTAATTCCTAACATGGAACAGCTTCTGATTGAATAGCAGGGCCTGTTTAGTCACGTGCTCCGCTTGCCCGTGCACTGCGCCTTTAAGCGCTCTGACGCGCTCAGACCGAGGGGATGGATGTAGGAGGGATGGATGTAGGAGCGCTTGTGTAGCCGACAACATGGCCTCCAAGCAGCCGCCGTTACTCTCCACTATGAAGAGACGAAGTAACGGTGCTTCTCCGCTGCAACCGGACACCGTCAGCCCAAACACGGGCGTCGCTGGTAAAAGAGGGCGGTAGACCTCCCTCTCCATGTCAGGCCCGTCTCTTCCGTCCAAAGCCACGTTCAGCCGTTTGACAAAGACGCGCGCGAAACCGGGTGTCGGCGGCGGAACCATGAGCAAGGATTATTCCATTAATCTATCCGTGCAGCGCGTGCTGAGTCTGTGGGTACAAGGCACCGTGCCCACACTGCAGCACTTCACAGGTACGTGGCAGTGACACTAAAAAAGGGCTCAGCATGCGTTCGCTCCCTCTACACATCCATCCATCCATCCATCCATCCATCCATTCATTCTCCTCTCCAGCGCGTGAAGTCAGTACCGGTTTATGAAACGGGAGACGCGCAGCTGCACGCGCGCATCCATGTATAAATGGAATTTTATATCCAAGAAGCTCGAGCTGTATGTCTCATATCTCCTGCTGCATGTGTCCCGCTGCATGTCTCATGTGTCCCGCTGCATGTCTCATGTGTCCCGCTGCATGTGTCCCGCTGCATGTCTCATGTGTCCCGCTGCATGTCTCATGTGTCCCGCTGCATGTCTCATATCTCCTGCTGCATGTCTCATATCTCCTGCTGTATGCGTCCTGCTGCATGTCTCATGCGTCCTGCTGCATGTCTCATGCGTCCTGCTGCATGTCTCATGCGTCCTGCTGCATGTCTCATGCGTCCTGCTGCATGTCTCATATCTCCTGCTGCATGTCTCATATCTCCTGCTGTATGTCTCATATCTCCTGCTGCATGTCTCGTGTCCTGCTGTATGTCTCATATCTCCTGCTGCATACCTCATATCTCCTGCTGCATGTGTCGTGTCCTGCTGTATGTCTCATGTGTTCTGCTGTATGTCTCATGTGTCCTGCTGTATGTCTCACATCTCCTGCCGCATGCCTCATATCTCCTGCTGCATGTCTCTCTGCGAGTACACGCCCATCCACTAGAGGTTTGGCACAGTGTCAGCCACGTGGTGATGAACGAACATTTGCAAGGTTAATTTAACACCTGCAGTGCTGCGGGACATCACTGAACACTCCTCCACGTGAGGTTCATCCAAACCCGGGTATGTTTTTCCTCGTGGTTTGACTGCGTCCTGCATTGAGCCTCGTGTCAGGGTTACCGGATTAGTTCCGTTATTCCATTTTTAGGATATGAAGTTGTGATAGTAGAGAATTAAATAGAAAAGTGTAACACAGAGTAAAGCAACACTGTGAATAATTACTGCCAGCCATCTCATGAATCCCCTGTTCTTCACTCCAGAAAACACGCTATACGCACACACATTGTTGTACACAAGTGGAGATGAGCCCTGTACGTTCAGCTGCTTAGTGTACGTGGTTTTATCTGACTGAGAGTTATCAGTCACATGAAAGAAAATGATGAGTTTCTTAGTGGAATTTGATGCAGCAGCACTGAACTGGGGTCCCGCTTCCACTCTCAGTCTTTTGGGTGAAGATGGAAGTTGTATTAGATGTTTAGCACATGGACAGCTAACAGAAATCATCTTTGTGCATGCAAGGCAGTCCTAGTAATTGCACAATGACAATGTTGGTGTATGTCTGTACACAGTGATACACCATCACAGTATATATATATATATATATATATATATATATATATATATATATATATATATATATATATATATATATATATATATATATATATATGAGCACGGGACAGGACACCAGCCTGAAACCAGAGAGTTTAACCACAAGATAGAAAGGAGTGGTGCATCTGAAGATCAGATGAATGAACGAAGGGACAGATGACTATAAAATATGCGAAGATTATCTTTGTAAACAGACTATAGAATAATAGGATTACTCATAATTTTATCAGAATAATGTAGACACACTCATTCTTTAAAATACACTGCCCTTAGAAATGCTTTCTGTTGTTATTATCACTACCAGGGATTCCCAAACGTTGCCTTCTGTTGTTCCACTCAGTAAGAGTCACTTAAGCTGAACAGTATAGACTTAACTGTACAGCATCACCATGACAACACTAACACTGTATTGTTATAGGTCACCAAGTGCTTTTTGTTCTAAATGAATGTATGAAACGATCAATAATACGTTACTTATAGTGCCCTAAACATGTGTGTGTGGGATTTTACACAACACTGTTTAAACGTATTGAGAAGGTTGTGTCCGTATTACGGAGGGCCAAAACTTTCGAATCATAGAATAGTCTGGAAAAACTTTATATACTTGTAATGTCTCCTAATATAGGCACAATATAACGATTATGGACAGGCTTATGGTTGTACATGGATATTATTTTAAAGATTATTTCCACCTCATTCTGTGCTGTATTTTCAGTTATCAGTACGATTAACGGTTTGTAAAGAACATGAAATATGAAGGAACAAATAACAATGAAATATTTATTATTGTAACACCGAGAGCGGTGATTAAAGAGCGCGGTGGTATTTAAGCTGTCAGGACTTATATAAGGTCACACTAACACTGTGTTCAGTGAGATATGAGACTGCGGACTCGAGCAAATGGTATTTCCTGTTTGTTTTTTTAATAAGCCCACATAGCAAACTCACTTCCTTCTGCTTTTCTTGTGCGAAAGTCAAACTTATTCACTTGAACTGGACCAGTTTGTAAATAGAAACTGGTAATTCTCAGTATGCTGCTCGGATAACACAGCAGAGCCAGGCCTAGGTGGTTGTGCCTTCACACCGTATACAAGCAGTAACAACGCTAAAGCTTTTCTGTAGAGCCTGTTTTGAGGTTTTGAGGCTTGTGTTGAAAATGAAAATGATACAGTAGGCAGGCAGCACATTTGATCCACCACAGATTTGCCTCTGATGGCTATAACACCGGCACACAACCAGCATATTGCCCTCTCTGATGAGACAAAGCTGCTGTCAACTCGTTTACGTGTTCATCTGTTAAACAGGAACAGCTCAGCATTTAATTATGTATTGTGTTAGCAATGGCACAATTATTGTGTGCTGTATTAAGGATCATCTGAAGTAGGTTGTAACATTTGTAAATGTTGTGATATCATTATTAAATAAATTTTTACTTGTATAGCGCTTTTAACACTGAACACTGACACGAAGCAGCTTTACCGAAATCTGCTTATAGATTTACGAGGGAGGAACCGGATTCAAAAGGGAATCTATCCTCTTTCAGGTGACACTTTTTGGTTAGTGTGATTGAGTCAGTACTCTTCCACGATGGCAAACAGTGGTACTGAAACTGTTGAATGGACATTCAGTGAGCACATCAAGGTCTTTAAAAAAATTTTTTTAGCGTTATGTTCTTCCTATAGTTGTAAAAGCAGAGTGCAAGCAGGGACTTTGGCAGGACTAGCTATGGCACCGTAACTAAAAGGGAGAGCCAGAAGGTAACACGGACATGAGGACGCCCTGCGACATAAACCACCCAGCCGCTCCACCATCAACACACCTGAGTGAACTCATGAGCGTGTGTCGGGAGGACGACAGCATCCAAACATCCCAGTTCACTAAATCTTAACCAAACAAATATGTTTTATGACCTAAACACTGAGGCTGTGTCTGAGTCCTGAACACTAATTGGAAGGCTCATACACAGTAACATCCCTAGTGTTGAGTTAACACCCAGTGTGTTCATTTGTGTCCATTGGACTTATATAAACTCTGTAGGGTGTAAGTTCAACACTCTGGGTATTAAATCAACACTGTGGATTTTGCTGTGTAACTGTGAGGCTTTGTAAGAGAAAGCTCTTCCCCTGCTGTAGCCTTCACTGTTACAGGCACCAACAAATAGCCTGCACCTTTTGATCGAATAGATTTTCGAATAATGTCCTTTCCACATTCCTCAACTTTATTAAGCTGGTGTCTATCATTTGGCTTTGCTGAAACATACAACTGTTTGTCATCAACAATAAAGTGGAAGCTAATACTATGTTTTCAAATAATTTGACCCAGAAGTAGCATTATATAGCGAAAGAGAAGTGGGTCTAATACAGAACCTTGTGGAACACCAAACTTTACCTCAGTAAGTGTAAAGAAGTTACCGTTGACATCTACGAACTGATAACGATCAGTCAAGTAAGACCTGAGGCAAGAGGAACAGGAATGGTCCAAGAAACATCTAGATCTATGATCAATAGTATCAAACGCTGCTAAGTTCAAACAACACAAGCAAGGAGACACGATGTTTAGGTCTTGCAGTCGAGGCTGGAAGTTTATTTACACCTAGGCTAAAGCCATTCAAACTCAATTTTTTGCAACTTTACACATTTCATATTTTCAGATTCAAGTCAGGGCGTTGTGAAGTCCACTCTGATGCTTTCAGATTGTTCTTTTGAAGCCGTTTTGTTACAACTTTGGAGGTTTGCTTAGCATCATTGTCCTGCTGAAAGGCTCAGTTTCAGCTTTCTGCCTAATGTTTTTATTCGTGGCTTCAGTATAATTCAGTATATCCTCCTTCCTCATGATGCTGTCTACTTTCGGACGTAACCAGTGTCTGTTCCAGTAAAGCACCCTGACAACATGATGCTGCCACCTTCGTGCTTCACAATTAGGATGGTGTTCTTCAGATCTCACCCTTTCTCCTCCATACATAGTGATGATCGTGGGTCTTCATTCACCTGCAAATTTCAGTCTTGGTTTTTTGGAGTAGGGGCTTTTCAGGCCATGGCCATGTAGGGCTCTCTTACTGGTGGATGTACATACTCCTTCTCCTGCTCCTTCACCAGTTCCTTTGTTGTTGTTCCTTTGTTGGGAGATTTTTATATGTGGATACAAGTTGTTTGTACAAATGCTCATGGTACCTTGCGTCTCATCTCTTATAGTTTGACACTAAAGATAACAGCATGGCTAGATTGTGCTCTTCTTCTTTGTGTTATTCTATTTCTTAATTTTACCTGTAAGTTAACAGCACAACAAGATAGTCCTGTTGCAGCAAAGTGTCTCTTTTCCTTCAGCGCTCCACAGCTGATGTGTGGATTTCCTTTGCCTGCTGTTGTATTAGCTGAAGGTCAGAGTCAGCACACTCCTCTGGTGTAACTCAGTCATCAGTAGATGTGAGACAGGGCTGTGTGGAGCAAGCGTGGCATTGAGGCTGATGCATTGTGATGCCTCACCTTCCTGATGTCTCTGTTTAAAGAGAGATTGATGAAAGTGTCTGTAGCTCTGTGCTGAGATTCTCTTTATAAGTCTTCTCTTTCTATTTCAGTGTCCCACTCCTTGGCTTCACCTTCGCAAGAACGTGTGCAGTGTTTATGGGCTTCACTGGGCTTTGTGATAGTGAAGTTTTAACTGAATTAAATTGATTCTGATGATATTACAGTGATATTATGACACTGAGAAATGGTAGTTAAGTGGTTAGGATGTTGAAATTTTCCTTGTATGAAGTGTGTGTTTTATGATGACGAGGACGACTTGTAGAAATGTGATTCCATGTTCTTCTGATTCTTTAGGTCATTCTGGGTGCTAGGCATTATTATTCACAAATTTCTAAAACTGCTCATAACCTTTGACCTGCGCAACAACAAATCAAGATTCTTGTTTCTCTTGATTCCCCAGAAGGCACAGAGTTTAATGAAGTTCATGTAATGAAGTTGTGATTTGCCAAACAGGAACTCGGCCATTTTCACTTCTTCATCTACAAATTTTTGTTAAAACTTGTCTCTTGGATTTTTGATGCACTATTTGGCCACTTCCCCAAATGTGCTGTTACCACAAAGTCTGAATCACGCAATTGTATAGAAGGTCTCTGTACTCTGTATCATTACATTTTCTCTAAGAACTAAGAGGCCTAAACTTGTTCCAGCACCACACAAAGTGCACAGAGAGTGTGAGCTCCATGACGACATGGTGTGTGAAGATTGGAAGAAGGTAGAAGGACTCCTGCACAGAACCCTGACCTCAACCCCACTGACTCATCACCTTTGGGATGAACTGGAACTGGAGCCTCCTCACCATCACAACATCAGCACCTGACCTCAACCTCACTAACACTCTTGTAGCTGAATAACCACCACAAATCCCCACAGCCACACCCCAAAATCTAGTGGAAAGCCTTCCAAAAGAGTGGAGGAAGTTATTGTAACAGAAGAGTGGAGGAAGTTATTGTAACAGAAAAGGTGGACTAACTGCATGTTACTGCCCATGGTTTTTGAATGGGATGTTCTAGAAGACACATCTTTTTGGCCATATAGCATAGTGTATGTGAGAGGTTTCGTCCATAAGCTTCAAATGATTTTGATGGCTAAGTAGCTAAACAGGAAGTTATATCTCAGCAACACTTTTACCTACTGACATGAAACTTGTCTCATATACTTAGCAATGTTAATAAACAAGATTTGGGTTTATTTGCAACTTGAAGTGAGACAATATCTCAGCAACAGCTTGATGGAACCAAGCGCTGGTGGTACTCATGGCTTTTCTGTTACTTAAGGGCGGGCCCAGAAAAGCGGAGTGATACAGTGGAAAACAAGAGGGAATACACTGTAAATATATCATGTCATATGTACTTCAAAACCTCAGACAACAATATTACATTGTGAGTAATTTTAGAGACTTACATTTTTTTATTCAAGTCTGCTTCATGTAAACTGAACTAAATTATGCAGGTCCATGAAAAATGGGGTTAGTGGTTAGCACGTTCGCCTCAAACCTCCAGGGTCGGGGGTTTGATTCCCTCCATGGCTCTCTGTGTGTGGAGTTTGAATGTTCTCCCCGTGCTGCGGGGGTTTCCTCCGAGTACTCCGGTTTCCTCCCCCAGTCCAAAGACATGCATGGTAGTCTGATCAGCGTGTCTAAAGTGTCCGTAGTGTATGAATGTGTGTGTGAGTGTGTATGTGATTGTGCCCTGTGATGGACTGGCACCCTCTCCAGGGTGTACCCCGCCTTGTGCCCGATGCTCCCTGGGATAGACTCCAGGTTCCCCGTGACCCTGAAAAGGAGTAAGCGGTAGAAGATGGATGGATGAAAAATGTTTTTTCTACTAAATATATATTCTACTTAAGTACCAAATAAGTAGATAAAATTATAAATATAAAGTGTTCTTTATTTTTTTTTACCAGATTACTCATGTACAGTGAGGGAAAAAAGTATTTGATCCCCTGCTGATTTTGTACGTTTGCCCACTGACAAAGAAATGATCCGTCTATAATTTTAATGGTAGATTTATTTGAACAGTGAGAGACAGAATATCAACAAAAAAACCCCAGAAAAATGCATGTCAAAAATGTTCTAAATTGATTTGCATTTTAATGAGGGAAATAAGTATTTGACCCCCTCTGCAAAACATGACTTAGTACTTGGTGGCAAAACCCTTGTTGGCAATCACAGAGGTCAGACGTTTCTTGTAGTTGGCCACCAGGTTTGCACACATCTCAGGAGGGATTTTGTCCCACTCCTCTTTGCAGATCTTCTCCGTCATTAAGGTTTCGAGGCTGACGTTTGGCAACTTGAACCTTCAGCTCCCTCCACAGATTTTCTATGGGATTAAGGTCTGGAGACTGGCTAGGCCACTCCAGGACCTTAATGTGCTTCTTCTTGAGCCACTCCTTAGTTGCCTTGGCCGTGTGTTTTGGGTCATTGTCATGCTGGAATACCCATCCACGACCCATTTTCAATGCCCTGGCTGAGGGAAGGAGGTTCTCACCCAAGATTTGACGGTACATGGCCCCGTCCATCGTCCCTTTGATGCGGTGAAGTTGTCCTGTCCCCTTAGCAGAAAAACACCCCCAAAGCATAATGTTTCCACCTCCATGTTTGACGGTGGGGATGGTGTTCTTGGGGTCATAGGCAGCATTCCTCCTCCTCCAAACACGGCGAGTTGAGTTGATGCCAAAGAGCTCCATTTTGGTCTCATCTGACCACAACACTTTCACCCAGTTGTCCCCTGAATCATTCAGATGTTCATTGGCAGTCTTCAGATGGGCATGTATATGTGCTTTCTTGAGCAGCGGACCTTGCGCGCGCTGCAGGATTTCAGTCCTTCACGACGTAGTGTGTTACCAGTTGTTTTCTTGGTGACTATGGTCCTAGCTGCCTTGAGATCATTGACAAGATCCTCCCGTGTAGTTCTGGGCTGATTCCTCACTGTTCTCATGATCGTTGCAACTCCACGAGGTGAGATCTTGCATGGAGCCCCAGGCCGAGGGAGATTGACAGTTCTTTTGTGTTTCTTCCATTTGCGAATAATCGCACCAACTGTTGTCCCCTTCTCACCAAGCTGCTTGGCAATGGTCTTGTAGCCCATTCCAGACTTGTGTAGGTCTACAGTCTTGTCCCTGACATCCTTGGAGAGCTCTTTGGTCTTGGCCATGGTGGAGAGTTTGGAATCTGATTGATTGATTGCTTCTGTGGACAGGTGTCTTTTATACAGGTAACAAACTGATATTAGGAGCACTCCCTTTAAGAGTGTGCTCCTAATCTCAGCTCGTTACCTGTATAAAAGACACCTGGGAGCCAGAAATCTTTCTGATTGAGAGGGGGTCAAATACTTATTTCCCTCATTAAAATGCAAATCAATTTATAACATTTTTGACATGAGTTGTTCTGGATTTTCTTGTTGTTATTCTGTGTCTCACTATTCAAATAAATCTACCATTAAAATTATAGACTGATCATTTCTTTGTCAGTGGGCAAACGTACAAAATCAGCAGGGGATCAAATACTTTTTTCCCTCACTGTATGTTCATTTAAACTACTTATAAATGTATTATTTAGTAGTAGTTAAAGTTAAAGTTAAAAGCGTAATGTGCAAGAGAAACAGGACAGTTCAGACAGAGAGTCACTTATCATCTTCTAATCTAGGGGTGTCCAATCTGATCTGCAAAGGGCCGCTGTAGGTGCAGGTCTTCATGATTCCACCTGTTGAGCTTGGCTTTCAGTAGATTATCGAGTGTGGCTTCTGCTTGGTTGGAGTGTAAACCTGCACCCACTCCTGCTCTAGTTATTTAAGAAATGAAGCTCCTACAGACAGGACGAAAACGCCCAAGGCGTGCTTTTCCGACGTGAAATATAGAGAGTAACTGCTGGTGCTTCTGCATGCAGCTCTTCAAGATGTTCCACAGCGCTGATGGAAAACCCTGACCCTTCTGTCACTGCTTGTATATTTTCAGCTGAAGGCGTGTCTGTGTCTGTTGCAGAGATGTGGTACTGGGTGTTCCTGTGGTGTCTCTTCTCTTCACTGTTTGTACACGGTGCCGTGGGGCTGCTCATGTGTGTGATGCTGCAGAGGCACAAGCGAGGCCGCCTCATCACCCTGGTGCTGATCAGCGCCGGCTTTCTCGCCTCCATTATCGGAGGCGTCCTCACCAGTGAGTACTCGCACCCTTTCATTCATCCACCCCTCTTTCTTGGTTGTAGTTTTTGACACCTAGTCATCTGTGACATCCGTTTCTGCTGAACGTTGGAGGGCTCAGTAACGGGTCACGCCCCTTTTTTTTGTCTTCAAAAGCCTATTTTCCACCTCTCTTGGCCTCTCTTAGCAAATTAAACCTTTTTTGCACTTCTATTATCTCCCCACACACACATAGGGTAGGTGACACGGGTAAATTATTGCTAATAAATGAAATATGACTAATTGTTATTGATTACTAAGCATAAAATAATGCAAATAAATTCAGAAGAAAACATCAGAACTGGGAGAAATATAATATCTGCAGCGTGGTTGTTGGTGCCAGATTTGCTGGTTTGAGTATTTCAGAAACTGCTGATCTCCTGGGAATTTGACCAGAGGGTCTGCAGGCTGAAACGGCTTGTTCATGAGGCAGATCGGATCCGATCCGATCCGAGGAGAATGTCCGGACCGGTGTGAGCTGACGAAGTTTGTACTGTAGTAACTCGGATAAGCGCTCTGGTGCGCAGAAAAGCGTCTCAGAACTTCGGGCAGATGGTGTGAGTACTTAATACTGATAAGAAGGACAGACTCGCACTTTATTATATGACACTGTGGTGTATTTGGACCCCAGTCACAGGCCCTCAAGCCAGATCAGTTTGTCTGGAAACCTGGAATTTATCTACAGGTCTCCTGGTCCAAAAAGACCGAGCTGCCGAAGAACATTTTTGCCGTCAAGCTCCCAGAGAACTGTTGATTTGTAGTTTCAACTGTTAATTTAAATCATATTCTACACGGACTACAGGACTACTGTATCACCTGGTTCACGCTCTGGATATGATCGTAAATGCTATGCTAGGACATGCCCATGGCCATATTACACACTCACTACACTACCATCAGCCACAGCATGTCACATGACCACAGCACCTGAATCGTTTTATTGTCTAATTAGCACTAGTATTTAAGTCATTGTGTTGTCGTTGTTGTTCCCGGGTTCACGGTGTGTTCGTGGTGTTACTCTGCAGCACTATGCCCGGTTTTGTTTCATGTGCTAGAAGTGATTACATACGTGACTGTAAGAGTGGAGAGAGTTCTGAGCTTTCTTTCTGGTGGAAATTGAACCTGATGTACAGTATGTGAGGTGTTTGTTTTTAAACAAGTATTGTGATTTATGATGGATGTAGGTTTTATGAGTATTTTACATTATGTTCAGGAAGGAATCGGTCAGATTTTTATTTTTATTCTCACTGAAACATCCTTCTCTGTCCATGTCGTGTTCGTCCCAGGTGCGGTGGTGGCCTGGGTGTACCGTGTCGCAGGAAAGGACATGGCTCCTCTAGAGGCTCTGGTGTTCGGCGTGGGCCAGACCACTCTCGCCATCCTAATCTCCTTCTCCCGCATCCTGGCCACTCTTTGAATGGACGTGGTGGTTCAGTGACCGTGACATCCAGCTGGTGTAACAGGTTGGTCGAGACAGAAGGGATGGATCTATGGGTTGTGGATGTGGCCAGGCCACAACAAATGCTAAGAAAGGTGTTTGAGGTTCCTCCTCAATGACCAGATGGACCTCCAGCAGGCAGTGCTCAGAAAATCAAGTGGTTCAAATCTCTCTGGATTTAAAGAAAACGAACAAAAAAACTGCACTTTGTTGGTCGCTGCCCACTTACAACTGCAGATCATGGAAAACTGAAGTGACTGTCTTTGGAAGTTTGTCCTTATTTTTTATTTATTTATTTTTTTAAAATATATGTTTGTTTCTCGAGTGTACTTCTGGAAAGTGTTTCTGTCCATCCTGTATTGCGTGGGCCCGTTCAGCACTCCGTAAATCCAGAGCTCGCACCCGAGGACCAGCCAGCGGAGACGCCGTACGCCAGCTACGCCTACCGCATTCAATTAACCAAATATATTTAACCCCTTCTATTTGTGATGTTTCCATTTACAGCAGTATATCAGTGTGGATACACAATATTTACAGTGTGTATATACTGCAAAAAAAAAAAAAAACACCTTTAAGAATGAATGGCTTATGCTTTGCACTTTCTAAAATGTTAACAGGTGCATCTGTGCAGGATTTTGCGGATCCTGTACAAAATCCACCACACTTTACTATAAGGACTCGCAGCTAATGCAGATTATTCAATATTTACTTTTAATTACCAAACATATTTAATTATTTATTACGGACAAATAAAAATTATTTCCTTTTTTTTTTTTTTTAAGTGAATGATGACAAATGCCTTCTTTTCATTTCTTTTCTCTTGGTTGAGTTTATTATTTTTATTTCCAGTTTATTATTTTTATTTTTATTATTTTTATTTATATATGACGTCCCCTGTGTGTCTCTCAGTCAGAATGCTACATCCTCGTGTTTTTAAACGGCTCTAACCAGAAATTATCGTTCTTTATTCAGTCTCCAGCATCAGTTCTACATTTCTCGGAGTTCTCCGCTCGAGTAATGTTCGAATTGTTAAAGTGCTGCTGTTGGGTTTGTATGAACGCGTTTGTTCTGCTCAGTGTGTGTTTTAATCACCTTTATAATCCACCATTGTTGAAGCGTCGGACCTCTCAGTTTAAACACGTCCCATGAGGCTTAGTTGCATGTAGACTCGCCTTTTTCCCCCTTTCTTTTCTTTTCTTTTTCTTTCTTTCTTTCTTTTTTTTTTTTTAAACCTCAAGCCTTAAGAGCACTCTGTGTGTGAAAGTGTACGGAAAAAGGGGAGAGTGTGAATCTGGTGCACTGCTGCTTCAGAGGGTTCTGTAGATTACTGCGCACCTTTTTGTACACGGATCGACGTGAGGACGTGAACTCATCCCCCATCACACACACACACCCGAATATCCTAACTTTCACTATTTACTCTACTTTTCTAATGAGCCCGTTGGTCCGCCGTTCCTGTGTTCAGTGCCGTTGTGGCCCTGATGCTCGGGCCGCTGCGGACATTAGACGTTATGGAATGAGATCAGAGGCGGCAGAACCTGGGGGAAAAAACAACAACAACAGATGATTGTAATTCTTAAACATGTACAAATTTTGGAAATTACGGTTCACCTTATTTAATAAGCAAATAAATAAATCCAGCTGTCAGAAATCCAGGATGAAGAATTTTATTTTATTTTATTTATTTATTTATTTATTTTCATTTTAGATCACTTTTAATGCAACGGCTCAACCTTTTAACTACACCAGGAGAGCAGCAGGGTTTTTTCTTCTTCTCACAAGCCTCTGGTAGTTACAGTGAAAACCTCATTAAATACATATACCCCCCCCCCCCCCCCCCCCCCCCAATCATTCAGGTTTGCTGACTCACATTTCATTGCATAAAAAAGTAGCAAACTCTTCATGCATTAGGAACAAATGTGATGTTTGTATTTTTTTCTTTCTCCCCCTCGTTTAAAAGGGGATTGAGAGCGAAGCCGGTGTTGGACTGGAACGGGCCGTGTTTCAGTTTTTCGGTGGAAGGACAGATTTGAATGTGAAAATGTGCAATCGCTGTATTTCGAATGAAGCCACTTTATTGTACCATCTACAGGAGTTTTCATGTACTGCAGCCAGAAACGCAAACCTAGATTTGTTCTGTCACTTAAAAACTATCGCGTATTTTTTGTATTATTAATACTTTGTTTATTTTATTTTATTTTATTTTATATAAAACATTGACATTGTTTACAGCTCCACTTTGCTGCTATTTCTGCAGGAACTTGCAGCAGTTCCTGTGTGTGGGTTTGTTTTGTTTTTTGTGTGTGTCTTACGTATACTCTGATTCATAGCTCAGAGAAGAGATTCGATTAATGGTTGGTTTTTAAAATGGTATCTGTATTCAAACAGGTTTTTAAGAAAAGGAACGAAGGAGGTACAGTAGCTTTCCGTATATTTGTTCAGTATTTAAGTAGCATAAGGACTATGTTGTATCCCAAACCCCCCAATCATGTCCATGATTATGGACATGCAGGTTCATCTGAGCGAACAAGGAACTGCAGCACAGGAAATGCTTTGTACCAGTTTATCATTTTCAAAAATGATGATAAAGTGATTCCTACCACAGAATCACAGCTAGAGATGATTATTTCCAGTCATTAGTCTTTCTTTACGCTAAAGTATTATTTAAAAAATATATATTTTGCAGACTCGCCCCCATTTAGTTCTGATTGGTACTGTGAAAGACCAGGGAGGGTCTAAAGTATTATGAAAGCCTTATTATTATTATTATTATTATTATTATTATTATTATTATTATTATTATTATTATTTGCTTCTGTAATTGTCACTGTTCACCTTCAGTAGCAGATCTGTCCACTAGAGAGCGCCAGTGGGCTGTAATTAGTTGAGAAGGCTATGACATGAGAGAGAGAGAGAGAGAATTGATGTCCCTGATTGCATTGCTTGTAGTTCACAGACTGATCAGTGACTCATCATATCTGCCCCTCTTCAAAAACTTTATCTTCTTACAATACCTAATTATACTTCATTACAAATTCAACAGATTTAATGCTACAGAACTAAAATGTTTAGAGTTCTTCCTTATCTAAAATAACATTACACATCATTAAGAGTTTATTGTGTGTGTGAGTGGGAGCGTGAGAACGGAGTTCTCTTGTGGTTATGTGTATGGAGGTTATTTATTCTAACGTCGTTTCATCTTCTCGATTTTCTGTACATGCACTCGGTCTGAAAGATCTCTGTATTCCGTTGTTTTAAAGGTTTTAATCCCCTGCGTAATTTTTGAAACGCAGGGACTACAGCTGCCTTTTTCTTTTATAAATGTAAGTATGCGAGCCCAGATAATGTTCCTGGATTTATTATGTCTTGGTAAATTATTGCCACAGACAGAGAGAGAGAGAGAGAGAGAGAGAGAGAGAGAGAGAGAGAGAGAGACTTACTAGTAGACTAAAGTACAATAGAATGAAGCTATTTAGTGATTTTTGGCATTAAATAGATATTTTGCACAGTTTTTTCTCTGTGACCCAAATGTGGCTGGTCAACAAAGACGTGGTTTGTGTGTCTGAACCTTCTTTTCTGTACATGCAGGCCCAAATCACCACAAATCTAAGTTATATAAAGACATGATCGACTCCATAACATTTGGTTTTCTATGGTGAAAGTTGAAGTGTGTTTACAGACAAGACTTTTATTTATTTATTTATTTATTTTGTAGGAAGAATGACTAACACCGTGTATACTGAACCACCGAGAAGATCATACAGTCAATATTCTCCCTTAAAATCCAGCCGGTCCATTGATTTGTTTCTCCCGTGACCTCGTTTGAGCTACACAAGTGTCTTATATGTCATTAAGCTCTGTGACTACATGCAGAAAGCGAAACTGGAAAGGATTTCGGACAATCCTCCTCAGCCAACTCTGTACATAAGCACTGGCACATGTAGATAGTGTATGATAAGGTTCTTTTTTTAAATTTTCTATCAGCAGACACCTGGGGTTTATAACTTGCCAATTTATTGTACAGTAGCTTTTTTCCTGTAAATTATCTGCTGACATTTGAAATGAAAAATAAACCATTTTGTAATAAAACATAACCAATCCTGTGGTCATTTTCATACTTACGCTATTTAATCCTTAGTTCCTTTTATGCTCCAAGACTCCAGAACACGCCGAGTTTCAATATTTAGCAAGTCCACTACCAGGTAAATAAAATGCACATGGCATCCCTTACTGAGTCTGGCTCGACACCAACAGACCCATAAAGAGTTCTCAGTTCTGGTTAGCTTTGATCTGGCACTTAAACATATCTTTTGGTCCATATTAAATCTGAACTCTTTCATGTATATTACATATATGAACTTTTACCTCAAATCTCATTAATGTCCGACACGCACGCCTTTTCATGACTTATGCACTTTATTTATTTTTCATACTGCTTATTTCTTTTGCGTTGTGGCTAGACAGTTTAGCATGTTTTGTTTTTGTATAGACTATGAATCACTTTGCATAAACTCTTGTCTTGTCATAGTGTAAGTGGACGTTCAGGGTAGCGTGGCACGCTCTCCTGGTCCCTGGAGCCTTCTGGAGTAAGGCTGGAGACCGGGCAGCTATTTATGTAGCGTCTAAGTCAGTACACGCCCTGCATGCTGTAGGACTTCATTAGAATTGTTCAGTATTATTCAGTAGTGTGGAGACAGACCTGGTATACGTGTGGATCGCTGGCAGTCTTGATAGACCATTAAACAATGATTTAAAAACTCGTTTTTTTGTTTGTTTGTTTTTTAAATGAGGCATTCACTGTAGTCTACTGGAGCACTCTGTCTATATTGACTCCGTTTGTCTAATCAAAGCATCAGATTTAATGAGCTCGAATGCTTCCTGCGCTGATGCCTCTGCTTTGTTTAGTGACCTACAGGACTTTATAAAGAGTGCAGCGATCGTTAGTGTAAACACGGGGCTATGAAGATTAATGGAGTCTCCTAGGAGGAATATAATCAAACAGCTGAGACCATGAAGTGTGTGTGTGTGTGTGTGTGTGTGTGTGTGTGTGTGTGTGTGTGTATGTGTGTGTGTGTGTGCTGTAGGGATGTAACACAATGCCACTATCTGTGATCAAATATATTTGTATCTGTTTTTGGATTTAAACTGGAAGTGGGCGTGGCCTGTTCCAGAAGTTTTTGGTGAATCCTATGCCCCTGGACACTTAAAAATAAACAAAAAATCCCAGGGCTACTGTAAAACTGTCATTTTTCATTTACAGACTAAATCAACAAATAGTCATTAGCAGAACATAATTTAATTGAACTCTTTAACTTCATTTAGGTCTCCTATATCTTTCAGAACAACCACGTGTTCCCCATGCGAGCACCCGCGGCTGTAAAAGAGCCTACCTTTAAATTCTTTGTCGGTTTTCAATGAGAATGTGACTTTACTCATAACGTGAAGTCCTCAAGCAATGTTCATAGAGTTGAACTGTATCCCTCATGAGTCACTGAATAAAGTGAATAAATATAAATATGCTCGGGGCAGACTGGTGCGTGTAACGCCAGTACGTACAGACTACAACTAACCAGACATCTTAATAGGGGAATATTTCCACTGGGATGTGATCTGTAGCTCCTGAGACATTGAGTGTGCAAGTGGCTCCATTGTCTTCTAGTTTCCTCCTCAGGAAACCCACTTGAGTGAAGAAACACCAGCAGTCAAAGTGACATTCTTTAACCTGGAAGATCTAAAGAGAGAAAACAACTTCATACCAGGATGTTTAACGTTTAACGTGATCTTTGAATTCCTGACGTCAGTCCGAGCACCTTCTGTCTTTCAGATCACATGAAGATCGAGCCAAAGCTCTCAATGATGGCTGTTAGTGCCCTATTTTTAGGATTACTTATTAGGTAGACCCAGCCTTTAGCTTCCATTGTTTCAGGTTAAGTTCTGGGTGGTTTTATTCGGAACAATGTGTGATCCTCGCCCGTCTGTACAGGCGCCTGCCGAGGTGTCCCGCCTTTTGTTCTGCTGCAAGACAACAGTTTAAAAATGATGTTCAACTGCAAAGCACAAGAAGGTATTATCAAATTTATAGTAGATAAGTACAATCATTAATTATTCAGAATGTAAAGATTAACATACAGCGTAGTAAATCTGAGGCTACAGGTTTAACTGAATGGCCTTGTGTCCAGGCTGCTGGTGGTGATGGTGGTGGTGGTGCTGGTGTCATGCTGTGGTCGTGGCACACATCGTGCCTCTTAAAACCAGTTGAGCATCATTTGAATGCTATAGCCTGTCTGAGTGTCGTTGCTGACCATGTGCATCCCTTTATAGGCACAATTTATCCATCTTATAAGGGCTCCATCCATTCTCACTTGCCAGGAGAAGACTGTTATCTTGGCAAAGGGAGGTTTCACAAATTGACTAAAAGGGTGCCAATAATTGTTGCACAACTATATTTAACAAATATATATTTTTTATAATCCTGTGTTGTTTGTAATTGTTTGATATCCACCCCCCCCAAACATCTATATATTTATTCACTTTTCTTTCTGTCCCAATTAACCTCAGCCATGCAGACTTTCCAATTCACCAAACTGTGTTTAGTACTTTGCAACATCTTGAAGCGTATTAAATTATAAACATAAACATGTTTATGTTATACATTATAAACATTATACACATGTATATGATTTGATCTAACTAACTTTATGATTATTGTTACAGTTGAAACATTCCCATATTCAGATACCTCGATAGTGTTGTAGCCTTAAAAGTGTCATATTGTCAAAATGCCAAACACTGCTAACGGTAAAGAAAGACTTTAATTCCATCTTTTTTTTAAATAGAGGGACAGGATTGTGTTATTAATGAGCACCACATGGCAAGATCATTTGTCTTTGTGTATAGGGAGACGGATTGAGCTGGAGACAATTTCCTTGAAAAGTGTCATAAATGTTTAGTTATATAAAAATAAACAGATCATTTCACTGTAATTCAATCATTAATAAGCTAAATCCTATAGTTAATCCAAATGATACCTTACAGCTTAAACGAAAACCAATTTAATGAAATAAAAATTATAATAAAGGCCCCTTCTGTAGAGCTTCTCATATTCCAAATTATAACTTGTTTTCTCACTGGGATCCACCAGAGGGCGCATGTGTTCCCCTAAAAGAGAAAATCATTCACAAAGACAAACAAGGTCAATTACAAACTGGTTTGGACTTAACACATAACACAAATTCATTATTATTATTATTATTATTATTATTATTATTATTATTATTATTATTGTTATTATTATTATTATTATTATTATTATTATTACAGACAGTACTCTGTTGGCGGTTACAGCATCGTCATATCGATGTTAAGAAGTAATAAGCTTTTTGCAGCATTGTGGTTCGATTTTGGTTCATTCCTCTCAGCAAATTACCTTCAAAGTTACAAGGATCCTTCTGATGAGGGCTTCAGCAAGGCTTCAAACCCGGCCTAGTGTACCTGTGCATTATATCCTTTTAAAAACAAGAAACTGACATCCATGTAAGTGTGTTCAATATTCAGGGGACAGTGCCCTCTGGTGACTCAGTGGAGAAATGTCGATGATCAACATTACAGATTTCATTATTAAACGAAAGAAGATTTTTATGAACAATATCTAATGAGCTATCGAATCTCAGTTATCACAAGTCTGTCTTTTGGCCTGTCTTTTTTTTTTTTATGTCAATAGCTGAACTTGGTACATAGAGTGTAATTTAGACATTCAGCACCATCTCCACTGAGCTGTACAACCTTGAGTCAAACGAAAGAACCTTGCTCTCTATTTTAAACAGTCCTATCTGAGCACATGCACTGCCATTAAAACCTGATGAACTTGCCATGTCTCATGCGCAAAAGGGGTCACATAATCTCACATATTTAAGATATTTTGATCTTAATTTGGGATATGTGTCTCAATTTACAGAGACGAGTCTGTAAATGTGTGTAGTGTAACTGAAAATGTGGATTTGAGAAACAGTTACGGCTAAATAAAAAATTTTTAAAAACTTTTTTAGAGTCATACCGAGGATGCTAAAGTGCACACACTAACCTGTAAAATGGCATGCTACGACTTTCTGTATTACGTCAGAGCTGTTACTGGATAGCATTTTTAAATGCAGTTCATCAAAGTTTCCAGTTCATGAATGAGTTAATTAATGAGAATGACATCAACACAAACATGTATAATATAAAGACACTGGACCTCATTCATTCTTCTTTCAGTAAAACTGTTTGTGATTTACGTGGATTTACAAAAACATCTGATTTTATTCGTATTCACGTGTGTATGTTGATAAATGGCAATAAGCTGTAAATTACCAGGTGCGTACGCTCCACTCCACACTGACCTGCTGTCTTTATATTTATATTATATTTGTTTTTTATATTCTTTGTATGAGGCCCATTGTCAGTACTTGTGTTCATATAAATTTAATGTATAAAGTACAATGTAATGTACAAATATTGTACCCCAAACTAATGGAATTTAAAGTAAACATGTAATGCTATTTTTTTATCAAAAACTCCTGCTGATCCAGTTAACATCATTGTGTACCCTTTAAGCTCATTAAATCGAATTTCAAATTTTTAATGAATTAAACCGAATTAATGCATTAACTATTTACTTTTATGACAAAATTCCTCATCTTCCTCCACCTGAAAGAAACTATTCTGGTTGACAGATTTTTAATTGGTTATTACTTATTATTACTTATTGGGGGAATGGTCTTACCCTGATGGCTCTGGTGGAAGTGGTAGTCCCATAACACGTAACTCAACAAAGTGTTCTTAAATTAATCTGTCTTCGGTTCTGTATTAACCTAGCACTGCGATACAGGAATGACCCAAATTGGGTTCCATGTAGCCCAGAATGAGAGTGTTCTATTTAAATATACCCAATTTAACGTAATGCAAAATCAATTCTAATTTTTCTTAACTAATTTTAAGGAAATAAATCAAATGTAAATGAAATATGTGGAAATAAGATTTTGACACCTCAAATAGTTTAAACTAGAACATTCAGTCTTCCCAGAATTCCCAGAACTGTTCATCAGTTGTCACAGTTAGGGTACTTCCTGTGCGAGCATTATATAAAGCACATGGTCCCACACACTCACTGAGTGCTGCCTCTCGTTAAAGGGCCGCGCTGTTTGTTTGCCTGTTTGGGGTCTGACTGTTTATCTGCCTTTTGGATTACCCGTTGGATTCTGGAACTGTTGAAATCATTAAGTTGGACTGTCTGGCTTTCTGATTGCTCTCTGAATCTGTCCTCTGATATCACTGTGCTCTCTGTGTGCATGACTCTGCTGGCCTGCTTATTGTTACTGAGATTTAGATTCTGGATTATCTTATTAATAAACCTCCAGCGAATGGATTCTCACAACATCTCCGAGTCTGATCTGTCACATCTCAGCACGTCATATTCTCTGGAGGGAACTCAAGCCCCGAGGCTTCGAGGGGCTTGAGGGGAATTTACATCCAATTCGAGGGGAATTTACATCCAAATCAGGTGCACGGTGTAGGAATTACAGCACTTTGTATATGTTGCCCCTCCCCTATTTAAGGGACAGAATGTAATTGGACAGTCGGTTGCTCAGCTGTTCCATGTCATTAGGTGTGGAGATCTACTATCTGCTGCCAGAAATTGATGGTGCTGGATGACCTGGTGAAGAAAAAACATCCTCCAGGAGGTAGGAGGATCTGTGTCAAAGTCAACAATCAAAAGAAGCCTTCAGCAGAGTAAATACTGAGGGTTTACCACAAGACGCCCTTGGTAAAGCCTCAAAAACAGGAAGACCAGATTAGAAAAATTAAATTATCTAAAATTTTTTAAAAATAAATCCAGTAGAGTTCTGGAACAAAGATCAACTTGTAGAAGAATGATGGGAAGAGAAGAGAAGAGTATGGAGAAGGGAAGGAACTGCTCATGATCTGAAGCATGGGCGTGTACGGCTGCCACTGGAACTGGTTCTCTTGTATTTGTTGATGATGTGACTGCTGAGAGAAGCAACAAAAATTCTGAAACAGAGGGTGATATTATCTGCTCACATTCAGACACATGCTTCAACACTCATTGGTCAGAACTTCACACTGACCTCAACAGTGATGGACGATGACCTGAAGCGTACTTCAAAGGCAACGCAATGCTTATTTGAGGTAAAGAAGTGGAATGTTCTGCAATGACCAAGTCAATCACCTGACCTGAATCCATTCGAGCTGCATTTCACCCCGAGAACAAGCAGGAAGTGAAGACGGCTGCAGTAAAGGGGTGGCAGAGCTTCAGCAAGGAAGAAACCCAGTGCCTGCTGATGGCTATGAGATCCAGACTTCAGGCAGTCAGGGACTACAAAGGATTTTAACCAAGTAATAAACACTACAATTTAATCAATGATTCTTATAGCTTCCCAATTACTTTTGGTCCCTTAAAATGGGGAGGGGAGGTGGGAAACCACACATAAAAAGTCCTGTAATTCCTTCACGTTTCACCTGATTTGGATGGATTGTCACTTCTGAGCTGAATCTGAGCTTATACTCATTATTTAATTTCAACTCCATTGTACTGTGGTAGACAACTAAAATAACAATAACTTTGTCAAAGCTACAGTCCCCTCAGAAAGTATTGAAACAGCAAGGCCAATTCTATTTTTTTGCTGTACACTGATGACATTTGGGTTTGAGATCAAAAGTGGAATATGAGACGATAGAACAGAATTTCAGCTTTCATTTCCTCATATTTTACATCTAGATTTGTTAAACACCTTACAACACAGCACCTTTTATTTGAACCTACCTATTTTTTAAGTGATAAAAACTATAGGAACATGTGACAGACAGGTGCTTCTTTTTGCCCAGGTGTGTCCTATTAAATTGAACGTTTAAACACTAAATTGCTCTAAATGTCTACTCTTGGTTTGTGCTCTAGGTTTTGCCTGTGAAGACTGCATTTTTTGATAAAAAAAAAAAGATAAACCAACATGAATATCAGAGAGCTGTCTATGGGAGAACAGCAAGTCATTTTGAAGCTGAGAAAAGAGGGAAAATCAATCAGAGCCATTGCACAACCATTGAGTATAACCAGTACAACACTTTGGAATGTCCTGAAAAATAAAGAAACCCCTGGTGTACTAACAATGAAACCTGGATCAGGTCAGCCAAGGAAAACAACAGCAGTGGATGGCAGAAACCAGAAACATTGTGAGAGCTGGGAAGAAAAACCCAAAAACAACAGTCAGTGACATCACCATCAACCTCCACAGGGCAGGGGTGAAGGTCACAATCCAGCATTTGAAGAAGACTTTGAGGGCATAAATATAGAGGCCAAACCACAAGATACAAACCACTCATCCGCAGTAAGAATCAGAAACCCAGACTGGAATTCACAAAGAAATACAGAGATGATCCACAAAAGTACTGGAACCAAAATGAACCTCTACCAAAGTGATGGAAAGACCAAAGTGTGGAGAAAGAATGATCTGCTCATGACCCAGAACATACAAGCTCATCTGTGAAACATGGTGGAGGTAGTGTCATGGCTTGGGCTTGCACGGCTGCTTCTGGAACATTCTCACTAATCTTTATTGATGATGAACTCATGATGGTAGCAGCAGAATGAGTTCAGAAGTTCACAGGAACATTTTATCTGCCAATTTACAGAGAAATGCATCCGAATGAATCAGGAGGAACTTCATCATGCAGCAAGACAACGATCCAAAACACACTTCTACCTCAACACAGGACTTCATCAGGGGGAAAGTAGAAGGTTATAGACTGGACAAGTCCATCACCAGACCTTCACCCAACTGATCAGCATCTCACCTCCTGAAGAGGAGACTGAAGGGAGAAACCCCCCGAAACACACAACACCTGAAAGAAGCTGCAGTAAAAACCTGGAGAAGCTTCACAGAAGAAGAAACCAGCGGTTTGGTGTCAGTGAGTCACAGGAGTGATGCAGTTACTGCAAGTAAAGGAAACACAACTGATTATTAAGTGTTATTTACTTCAAATTACTTTCAGACTATCGGTTCCTATACTTTTTCTCACCTAAAATAAAACATTTCCTTGTCCTTAATACAATGAATAACGTGGGCAATCATGAACTTGTATAGTACAAAAAAAATTCAAGTACAAATAGTTCAGAGATTAAAAATGAATTCATTAATTGACCACATCTTCAGTACATGAAGGTTTATATTATATGATAAACTCTCTAAAAGGAGCGCTGATCTAAGTCCAGGGTTTTTTTTTTCTTTTTATATACATTTTACCTCAGTAGCTTCATTTGTCTTTAAATAATTTATCCTGCAAGAATCTCAGCTCTTTCCAGACACCATTTTCCAGGCATTTAGGCCATGGCTCTGTTCTGAAAGCTGCAAGGCCTTTCACTGCCACAATAGAGATCTTTAATCAGGCCTTGACAGATCTCGCTGTCTGGACGCTGTTTTCCTGCCCTGCCACTGCCTGATATTTAGGCTAGCCAGTCAAGCTTCACTAACATATATCAGTGCCATTCCTGCACCAATTTGGACTTGAGACACAGCGGTCAGTCCCCCTCACTCACACTATAAAACAATCTGTTTGAATTCAGGGCGTTCCAGGGAGTCGCTGCTTTTCCCTTGACCTTTGCTGAAAGATCTGGGGGAAAAAAAGCCTGTTAGTATTGTTGGCTGGAAGGAACCTAGGTTATATAAATGTAAATGTATGTTGTTTTAAAATGCTGATATAGGCTATAATGTTTCCTGAAAATATCTTAAACATATGCAGGGCGATGCTGTTACATTATTCATCACAGATGATCGCAGTAATTAACGCAAAATCAATCAAACTCTGGAATATATGGAGGAGCTTGCAATTTTTCTAAATGACTGCAGATTTTCTGCATATTTGGATGTGACGACATCACAACACATTCAGCCAAAGCCTTCTTCGGTTCACGCGAGTCGTACACGAGTACAGCTAAAAGTTCTCATTTACCAACAAACATCACCGTGCAATTTCAATTTCACCAATTCAAATAGTTTTCCATAAAAAAGCACAAAGAATGTGAACAAACCTGCAGGAAAATCGAGCAATTTCGGTCACAAAAAAAAAAACCTCAGCAAGTTCCAGTACAAACCGAATGCTCTGCTATAAAGTGAGATCAAAAGATTGAGCTAAAGCGTCTGTACTGATAAAATGCTGTAAAGTATGTCCTTTTGCTATGCACATACCTCACATAAATCATACAAATCATGGTCTTTTTTGGATTTTCATTTTATTTAAATGGTGCCCACTTGTGGAAAAAGTCCAGAAGTTGCATTTGACCTTGTCTGCGTAACCACATGTATTTTTGTCTTTGTGAACCTGGGCTTCAGTCAGTGTTAAATATTAATCACAAAATCTTTGCTGTGAAACTTCTCTGCTAGTCAACACAATGACAGTCATGTCGTTGTATCCTTAACCCTATCATTCCGCTCCAACCGTTTGATTTCTCACTTTTTTTCTCTTGTTTTGGTTTTGTTTTATGCTCATGTTTATCTCGTTTTTGTTTTTCAGTACAGGAGTCAATCATCATTTGGTGGTGAAATTACTTGGAGCTAAATATAAAAGCAGTGTTATGACACTGGTGCACTGGGGAAATATTTAAACCAAGATTTCCTCAAAGCCTTATTGATGGAAGTATCGGGGGATTAAAACAAAGTGCAATGCTGATGACTCATCTTAATCCTCCAACCCAGTCTGGGTACACACACACACATACACACACAGTGAGGCACATACAATTTTCACAGTCAGGAGATATTATATAAACTGAGCTGTGGGTTGAGGGATACGTTGGTATGTTTAATTCATCAATGTAGGATTCGGTTGAACAGCGATGTGTCACGAGCCCCGAACCCCCACATATTGCGTTCTACCCCTCTACCCTACATCACTGCCTCCGTCTGGGGGCTCCAACAGTTTTCAATATCGTGAGAACAAAATCTGAAAGAATTGTGTTGTTATAGCATTATTCTATAAGGGTAAAGATCAAGCAGACATCAATTCTCCAAACTCTCAATATTTGTAACTAATAATATATTATATTATAAAATATAATAATACATAATAATAATAACAGATATCCCTTTTAAAATGTTTTCAGTCCAGCAGTTGTCATTTTTGCAGCTATATATTTTCTTGGGAAAATGGTGCATTGTAACTGAATAATATGAGAAAGTAAGACAATAAATGATACTGTTAGCTCATGTCACCCAATGGGGGCACTACAATGCTACTTACTGCAAAAACTGCACCTTCACATTACAGTGTCTTAACCTACTGATCCTGTCCAGTTACGTTTAGTGCTGGTATGGACATCTATTTAACATCGTTATCGGTCATAGGGTGTACAGTGTGATAACGATTGTGTGTGTGTGTGTGTGTGTGTGTGTGTGTGTGTGTGTGTGTGTGTGTGTGTGTGTGTGTGTGTGGTGCAGTATATGAGTGTTACTGAATTGTGACACATTCAAATGTACAGGTCCAGTAAAAATAAAGTGAAGCTTAGGTGCATAAAAAGGGCATTATACAGTATGGCTTCACAGTGCACTTTATAAATCATAAACTAGACTTATCTGACTGTACATACTGTACTGTGTGTGGAATAGACCATAATATCTGGCTGCAGTGCTCCTGCAGTCAAAGTACATTTCTCCACTCCATTGATTAACATTTGCTTTTCTCCTTATTCTGTTTACAATGAACTCTCTTCCCCCTGACCATGCACTGATGTATTGGTCTTCTGAGCACTGAATCTGTGGTTTGTGGTTAGTAAAGATCATCTGCAGACCATAAATCACCTAATGTTTGATCCACCAGGAAAGCAGCAGCCACTGGTGCAGTCCTCATTCACATTCTGCACATCTCTATCAGCTGCAGGGGAAATCCCATTCCAGACATGCTACCAGAAGCACACTTGGAAATCACTCACTGCTGCTGAGGATGGCACCGCACGGACAGTATGAAGATACATGAGATTACTGAGGATGGCACCACACGGACAGCCTGGAGATACATGAGATTACTGAGGATGGCACTACACAGACGTATTTGCTGCCCTCATCAGGTCCGGAAGAATTGCAACCTCTGTACCTCCATTAGAATCGGTACCCTCGGGACTCCAGAAAAACAAGTACAGTCACGTTTTAAGAATGTTGGTACCGACTTGGTACCGAAGTATCGGTTCTCGTGACATCCCTACTCCGGTGTCACCCAGATGAGGATGGGTTCCCTATTGAGTCTGGTTCCTCTCAAGGTTTCTTGCTCATATCGTCTCAGAGAGTTTTTCCTCACCACGAGACTATTCAGTGCTTTATAGTATAGGGCAGTAATGTATATATATATATATATGTTGGACAGTTGACATGAGTTGAGGTCAGTTTTTTTTAAAATAGGAGTTTAATCTGCTAGTTTAAAATAATAAGGTACCTACAGTCATGTGAATTATTATTATTATTATTATTATTTTTTTTTTATACATATATGGTCATGGTGGCTTAGTGGTTAGCATGTTTGCCTCACACCTCCAGGGTTGGGGGTTCGATTCCCACCGTGGCCCTGTGTGTGTGCGGAGTTTGCATGTTCTCCCTGTCCTCCGGGTACTCCGGTTTCCTCCCCCAGTCCAAAGACATGCATGGTAGTCTGATTGGTGTGTCCAAAGTGTCCGTAGTGTATGAATGGGTGTGTGTGATTGTGCCCTGTGATGGATTGGCACCCTGTCCAGGGTGGTGCCTTGTGACTGATGCTCCCTGGGATAGACTCCAGGTTCCCTGAAAAGGAGTAAGTGGTATAGAAGATGGATGGATGGACAAATATTGTCAAGCAAACATTTGATCTTCTTTGAAACAGTGCCTATTAATAAAGTTGACACATTAATCAAATGACATAAAATTGACATTTTGTAAACATTTTCACAATATAAATGAACAAAAAAAAACAGTTTAGTCACATGGAAAAAGTAAGTACACCCCTACATTTATCACACCTTCAAATCCATAAAATTAGAATCAGGTGTTGAAGATCAGGTGCTAGTTATTAGAAGCTGCTTAAGGAGTGCAGGTGGAACCGGTCTTATTTATACCTCTCTCATATCTAGTGTCTGGTGGTCCTTTTGTTATTGAGGTGTGTGGTGTCATCATGCCAAGATCTAAAGAGTTCAATAAGGCCTTAAGGAATAAAGGTTGTGGATGCCTATGAGTCTGGCAAGGGATTTAAAAAGATCTCCAAATTATTTGAAATACATCATTCCACTGTAAGGAAAATCATCTACAAATGGCAAAGATTTCCAGGACTGATCGTCACAGCACGTTCAGGCCAAGAGCAGACACTCTGATGCAAAAAGAAACCTCCAAGAACCTCAAAATTTCATCATAGGATCTGCTAGTAAGTCTTTCAGCTGTTGGTGTTAAAGCGCATGCTTCTACAATCAGAAAGCGATTGTAAATTTGACCTGCATGGGAGGCGTGTCAGGAAAAAGCCTTTGCAAGACTACAGTTTGCCAATGAGCATATAGGGAAAGACCAGGCCTTGTGGAATAATGTGCTCTGGACAGAGGAATCAAAGATAGAGATGTTTGGCCACAGTAATAGCAGACATGTTTGGTGCAGATGAACGACAGCTTTTCAGGAGAAGCACCTCATACCAACTGTGAAGCACGGTAGTGGAAATGTTACAGTTTGATTCTCTCCAGGTGTGTGAATAATGCTTACCAATGGATTAATTAACAGGTGCTGTAACTATCGGTCTATATATCAAAATATGCCCAAAGATCCTCTTCTATACATAAGAATATTCTGAAGATGTACGCAAATAACTGGCACATATAAAGTGATCGTATGAATGGCCAAAAAATATGTGCACCCCTGACCATCACATCCATATGTGTTTCTTCACCAAACTGTTACCACAAATTTTATAGATGGTCTCTGTATGTTGTAGCATTACAATTTCCCCAAGAACTAAGAGGATGAACACTGTTCCAACACGACACAAAGTGCCCAAAGAGTGTTAGCTCCATGAAGACTTGTATGTGAAAGTTGGAAGAAGGTGGAAGAACTTGAGAACCCTGACTTCAACCCCACTGAGCACCTTTGGGATGAACTGGAACTGGAATTTCCTCACATCAACTTCAGCACCTGACCTCATCCTCACTAATGCTCTTGTAGCTGAATGAACAAAAATCCCCACAGCCACTCCCCCAAATCTAGTGGAAACCCTTAATTAGCCATTATAGCCAGGATACATAAACTGATTGTTAGAGTGGGGAAGATAAAAGGAAGGTGTTAACAACATTAGTGGTTTTGTATTCCCTTTTTTTACCATCGCTGTGGTATCTCTGCTATGTGTGCGGTTTCGTGTGTAGGTGGTTAATCTGGTACTGATGTGGGAGTGAACTGTATTTATCAGTAATAGCCAAATGCACTTATCACAGAGGAGAGAATTGAAAGCTTCCATGTCAACTCTTATGCTGGGAAGAGTATTTTGATATCCTAAATTTAGACAAGTGTTTTCATTCAAGAGTCACAAAGTCGAGCTTGAGACCATTCACTTGCTACAGTAGCTGGTGTAGCTACAGAACGCTATCTACTGGACACAGGGTAGCTAGTGGATACATGTATGGACTGAGGTCAGGGAGTCGCTATGGCAACAGCCTAGGTTATGTAACGTATAGTGTAGTATAAACTAAGGAGTCAATGGTGTATTGTTTTTAAAATCAATATTCCAATAGCTACATCATATACAGTATCTCACAAAAGTTAGTACACCCCTCACATTTGTGTAAATATTTGATGATATCTTTTTATGTGACAGCACTGAAGAAATGACACTTTGCTACAGTGTAAAGTAGTGAGTGTACAGCTAGTGTAATGAATTTTCCACAATATTCTATCTTTTTTTTTTTTTAGATGCACCTGTGTACAACCAAACGAATGTGTTTTGAC
>NC_030439.2:917842-932842 GCF_001660625.3 Ictalurus punctatus | reverse complement strand
TGAGCTGGTGTACAGTGTTAATGGGGGTATAGGGTGTTAGTGAGCTGGTGTACAGTGTTAATGGGGGTATAGGGTGTTAGGGAGCTGGTGTACAGTGTTAATGGGGGTATAGGGTGTTAGGGAGCTGGTGTACAGTGTTAATGGGGGTATAGGGTGTTAGGGAGCTGGTGTACAGTGTTACTGGGGGTATATGGTGTTAGGGAGCTGGTGTACAGTGTTAATGGGGGTATAGGGTGTTAGGGAGCTGGTGTACAGTGTTAATGGGGGGTAAAGGGTGTTAGGGAGCTGGTGTACAGTGTTAATGGGGGGTATAGAGTGTTAGGGAGCTGGTGTACAGTGTTAATGGGGGTATAGGGTGTTAGGGAGCTGGTGTACAGTGTTAATGGGAGGTAAAGGGTGTTAGGGAGCTGGTGTACAGTGTTAATGGGGGTATAGGGTGTTAGGGAGCTGGTGTACAGTGTTAATGGGGGTATAGGGTGTTAGGCAGCTGGTGTACAGTGTTAATGGGGGTATAGGGTGTTAGGGAGCTGGTGTACAGTGTTAATGGGGGGTATAGAGTGTTAGTAAGCTGGTGTACAGTGTTAATGGGGGGTATAGAGTGTTAGGGAGCTGGTGTACAGTGTTAATGGGGGGTATAGGGTGTTAGGGAGCTGGTGTACAGTGTTAATGGGGGTATACGGTGTTAGGGAGCTGGTGTACAGTGTTAATGGGGGTATACGGTGTTAGGCAGCTGGTGTACAGTGTTAATGGGGGTATAGGGTGTTAGGGAGCTGGTGTACAGTGTTAATGGGGGTATAGGGTGTTAGTGAGCTGGTGTACAGTGTTAATGGGGGTATAGGGTGTTAGGGAGCTGGTGTACAGTGTTAATGGGGGGTATAGGGTGTTAGGCAGCTGGTGTACAGTGTTAATGGGGGGTATAGGGTGTTAGGGAGCTGGTGTACAGTGTTAATGGGGGTATATGGTGTTAGGGAGCTGGTGTACAGTGTTAATGGGGGGTATAGAGTGTTAGGGAGCTGGTGTACAGTGTTAATGGGGGTATAGGGTGTTAGGCAGCTGGTGTACAGTGTTAATGGGGGTATAGGGTGTTAGGCAGCTGGTATACAGTGTTAATGGGGGGTATAGGGTGTTAGGGAGCTGGTGTACAGTGTTAATGGGGGGTATAGGGTGTTAGGGAGCTGGTGTACAGTGTTAATGGGGGTATAGGGTGTTAGGGAGCTGGTGTACAGTGTTAATGGGGGTATATGGTGTTAGGGAGCTGGTGTACAGTGTTAATGGGGGGTATAGAGTGTTAGTGAGCTGGTGTACAGTGTTAATGGGGGGTATAGGGTGTTAGTGAGCCGGTGTACAATGTTAATGGGGGGTATAGGGTGTTAGGGAGCCGGTGTACAGTGTTAATGGGGGTATAGGGTGTTAGGGAGCTGGTGTACAATGTTAATGGGGGGTATAGGGTGTTAGTGAGCTGGTGTACAGTGTTAATGGGGGTATACGGTGTTAGGCAGCTGGTGTACAGTGTTAATGGGGGGTATAGGGTGTTAGGGAGCTGGTGTACAGTGTTAATGGGGGGTATAGAGTGTTAGGGAGCTGGTGTACAGTGTTAATGGGGGGTATAGAGTGTTAGGGAGCTGGTGTACAGTGTTAATGGGGGGTATAGGGTGTTAGGGAGCTGGTGTACAGTGTTAATGGGGGTATAGGGTGTTGGTGAGCTGGTGTACAGTGTTAATGGGGGTATAGGGTGTTGGTGAGCTGGTGTACAGTGTTAATGGGGGGTATAGAGTGTTAGGGAGCTGGTGTACAGTGTTAATGGGGGGTATAGGGTGTTGGTGAGCTGGTGTACAGTGTTAATGGGGGGTATAGGGTGTTAGGGAGCTGGTGTACAGTGTTAATGGGGGTATAGGGTGTTGGTGAGCTGGTGTACAGTTTTAATGGGGGGTATAGAGTGTTAGGGAGCTGGTGTACAGTGTTAATGGGGGGTATAGGGTGTTGGTGAGCTGGTGTACAGTGTTAATGGGGGGTATAGGGTGTTAGGGAGCTGGTGTACAGTGTTAATGGGGGGTATAGGGTGTTAGGCAGCTGGTGTACAGTGTTAATGGGGGGTATAGGGTGTTAGGGAGCTGGTGTACAGTGTTAATGGGGGTATATGGTGTTAGGGAGCTGGTGTACAGTGTTAATGGGGGGTATAGAGTGTTAGGGAGCTGGTGTACAGTGTTAATGGGGGTATAGGGTGTTAGGCAGCTGGTGTACAGTGTTAATGGGGGTATAGGGTGTTAGGCAGCTGGTATACAGTGTTAATGGGGGGTATAGGGTGTTAGGGAGCTGGTGTACAGTGTTAATGGGGGGTATAGGGTGTTAGGGAGCTGGTGTACAGTGTTAATGGGGGTATAGGGTGTTAGGGAGCTGGTGTACAGTGTTAATGGGGGTATATGGTGTTAGGGAGCTGGTGTACAGTGTTAATGGGGGGTATAGAGTGTTAGTGAGCTGGTGTACAGTGTTAATGGGGGGTATAGGGTGTTAGTGAGCCGGTGTACAATGTTAATGGGGGGTATAGGGTGTTAGGGAGCCGGTGTACAGTGTTAATGGGGGTATAGGGTGTTAGGGAGCTGGTGTACAATGTTAATGGGGGGTATAGGGTGTTAGTGAGCTGGTGTACAGTGTTAATGGGGGTATACGGTGTTAGGCAGCTGGTGTACAGTGTTAATGGGGGGTATAGGGTGTTAGGGAGCTGGTGTACAGTGTTAATGGGGGGTATAGAGTGTTAGGGAGCTGGTGTACAGTGTTAATGGGGGGTATAGAGTGTTAGGGAGCTGGTGTACAGTGTTAATGGGGGGTATAGGGTGTTAGGGAGCTGGTGTACAGTGTTAATGGGGGTATAGGGTGTTGGTGAGCTGGTGTACAGTGTTAATGGGGGTATAGGGTGTTGGTGAGCTGGTGTACAGTGTTAATGGGGGGTATAGAGTGTTAGGGAGCTGGTGTACAGTGTTAATGGGGGGTATAGGGTGTTGGTGAGCTGGTGTACAGTGTTAATGGGGGGTATAGGGTGTTAGGGAGCTGGTGTACAGTGTTAATGGGGGTATAGGGTGTTGGTGAGCTGGTGTACAGTTTTAATGGGGGGTATAGAGTGTTAGGGAGCTGGTGTACAGTGTTAATGGGGGGTATAGGGTGTTGGTGAGCTGGTGTACAGTGTTAATGGGGGGTATAGGGTGTTAGGGAGCTGGTGTACAGTGTTAATGGGGGTATAGGGTGTTGGTGAGCTGGTGTACAGTGTTAATGGGGGTGTTAATGCTCGATGTAAACGCACAGGTGTGGGTTGTATTTGCATGGATGTCTCATGCCGCTGCTCAGTAAAGTGTCGTTGTGGTTATTTTGAAAGGTTGAGGTTGATTTACATTTAGCACAAACACCACGCCCCCTTCCCTTTTCCTGTGTGTTGTTTACATGTGTGAGCACAGTGTGTGTACCCCTGCACATCGGCTGATAGAAACCTTACGCTGTAGTTTGGCCTAAAATAAAATGTATTAAAAAATTCAAAGGAACAATGGAGGTGCTTCAGTTTTCCAGTGGAGTTACTCATGCAGCAGTGCAGAGGTTAACCTGATCAGGTGTGTTAGTTACGAATTCTGACTCAGTACTTTTCTCAGACTTTAAAGCACCATAAACTAATGCTGTTCATTTTTAACACATTAATGCGATGTGTTGTACAGGTGAACGCTGATACACTCTGATCTGAAACCGCGCTGTAGTACGATGTGTTGTACAGGTGAACGCTGATACACTCTGATCTGAAACCGCGCTGTAGTACGATGTGTTGTACAGGTGAACGCTGATACACTCTGATCTGAAACCGCGCTGTAGTACGATGGTTTTAGCAGAAAACATTCAGCTGTATGTATAGCATGGTTTAGCACACTATCTGCTCTGTGATGATGTTCGTAAAAAGATGAGGATTATATATTTGTGTATAAATAAAAGTATAAATGAATAAGATGCTGTCTTCTCCAGTTAGTAGTTATTTTATTTGAGCCGTTTCCAGTGGAAATGTCCGGAAGATGTTTTACCGTATTAAGAAGGTAAAAGATTAACATTAGTTGATGGTAGATTTAAATGCTTGTGTGCCATCACCGTGGCGAACTGTACGGATCACACAGTGATTTTATTTCATGTGTTTCATCCTTCCGTTCTGAAAGTAATTCCTGGCTTGACCGACTGTTTTATTTGTTTGTTTGTTTATTTATTTTAAGTTGACGCGGGCCGCATGAAACACGGCGTGTTTAACCTGTGGGTTTTGAGTTGACGCAGGTGCGTTTGATGATGGAGGATGTAGATCTTTACGCATGGTTATAGAAACTTTGCTGCAGCGTTAGTGAGCACCATCCCATTTTTATCTCTCTCTCTCTGTGTGTGTGTGTGTGTGTCACTGATTCAACTAGCATTCCCAAGAACAACAGGCAGCAGAGATGAAAGCTGAGGTGGAGGCCAGTGTTTTCATTTCTGAGTTGCACTTCCCAGCATTGACCAGTAGAGGCAGACACTGATAAGTCCACTCTTATTTTGTCAGATAGGGAACAGTGAAGAGTGAGTGGGCCACAGCATCTAGAGCAAGACTGCACTGCTAAAGAACTCAAACATGTCAGACTTCCATATGTATTGGGACACTGATTCTGAGTGAGATCTTTTTATTTTTTGTGTCTTTTCCTTGTAGGCCTCAGCGAATTTCTGGGACCGTCAGTGTTCACACCAGCGTCCTGCCCTACAATGTGTAAGTGAGCGAGCCAGACCAGACAGGAGAGGAAAAAATGCCACGTACCAAGCAGAACAACCCCAAAAATCTAAAAGGTAAGCAGGTCAAATTTGTCCGAGTGGTGCATGGATAAAACTGAGAGGGGAGCAGTTATGCCACACATCCTCTTGTCTTTCTTTCCCCCCTCCCTCATCACATACAGTACATAGTACACATCTATGCTACTCGGTACACATTTATCCCCTTTTAAAAACAAGCCGTTTGCATTAGTTCATCTTCAGTAAACTCTTTATCCTGGTCAGGATTGCGCCGGATCCCGAACCTACCCAGAGAACACCAGGGATAAATCCGTGCTGCACAGGAATATCCCATGAACACCAGCACCTACTCACACGCAGAGGCAATTTAGAGTCACCAGTCTACGTACTGGCGTAAATGAGAACATACAGACAGCGACCTGAGCGTGTAATGTACTGGCGTCCCACCTAAGGTGTGTTCCTGCATCGTGCCCAGTGTTGATAAGACAGGGTTCAGACCCACCACACCCCTGAACAGGGTGAAGAAATGAATGAATGAATGAATGAGTGAGTGATTGAGTGAATCAATGAAGTGTTTGGGGAATCCCTGAGTTCCCTGTGTTGCGTTCAGTGTACTGATGTCATGGATACAGAGGGAACCAACCTCACTCAGTCTCTCTCTCTCTCACACGCACGCACACACACATTTCCTGCAGCAAGCCATAATGGTAGCATGCAGCCTCAAAGTACAAAGCTTTTATTGTCCTGTCAGCCTACTTCGTTTCTAGGGTGTATCACAGACTGGCCGTGATGTTTTATTGGCAGGTGAAAGATGTGTGTGTGTGTGTGTGTGTGTGTGTGTGTGTGTGTGAGTGAGAGAGAGAGAGAGAGAGTCTTTCAGAAGTGAGCAGGAATGTTCATGTGAGCGTACATACAGGAAGTGAGGAGTGCACACTCCTTGCTAGGCACCTGTGTTTACTTTTCACAAACAGCTAGTCGCTAAGCACATGGAGCAGCACTCGTGCTAATGCCTATACGGCTGGCCTTACTGTCACATTACAGCTGCACTTCCTGACTGATTTGCTTTGCAAAAACAAATGGAAATAAGTCTGTCATTTAATATACAAGCCATTAGTACTCTGCATACATAATTTTCTTCTATGTTGTGGTTGATGTGGCTGTACAGAGGAGTTCTCGTAATAAAGAAGACGTATAGACTTTATGGCCGTCACGCCCATATGTCCTTGTTAAACGTCCCAATCCAGATTTATTCCCTGTCTATTCCAAGTTTAGGTCCTCTTAGTTCTTAGGGAAATTGGAATGCTACAGCATACAGAGACCTTCTATACAATTGTGTGGTTTAAACAGTTTGGGGACGAACCACATATTGGTGTGATGGTCTGGGTGCACATACTTTTGTCTGTATAGTGTACGTGTGTCCGTTGATCTGGTTAGCTTGACATCTTGCATTCTTCAAGCGAAACGGAAAGGGCTTTGAACTGCTCAGTAAAGAAATCTTTGAGTGACTGAGACCCGAACAGAACATTTCATCTTTTTCTGGCCTGCTACTTGAAGTTTGTGTAAAATGTGGTGAGGTACAGTGTAGACCTGCTTCCTGCAGTGAAGGAGTATTTTTAGTCTGACTTTCAAGATTATGGAAAAATTTGGCCCTGGAAAGTTTCTACACCAGCTCAGAAGAGTTTTCTATGTTTCAACGAAACCTGAAATGTGGAAACGCTTGGAAAATGGACCTCCAGAAAATTCTGCCGCGGAATCTCTGGAAGCTTGAGTGTTGGTTCTGCGCTCAGCTGCAGGCGTTTTGTCTCCGTGATTCAGATGATTTAAAGCCATGTTTTGGAAGTGCACATTGTGGGAATAGAATAAGTAATGCTAGTGCTGTGGAATTTCCAGTCCAGTGTACAGAAAATGTCCTGATGAGGAAGGAGAAGCATGTCCGGGAGATACTGGATTCACATTTCTCATGTTGTTTCCTTTCAGTGTATTATGGAGAGCTTCTCCAGTCCGCATGTACTTGTACTCAAGCGCCATAAAGCCATTGGTGAGTGAAGTTATGGATAAGCTCAATTCAGACAGCCTGATGCGTCCGTTCCAACAGGTTGTATTGTTATTCTTTAATTCCATAATCCAGAAAGCGGAGGGTAAATATTTTTGACCATGTTCCACCTGACAAGGCGGCATGTTAATGATCGACAGGCTTGTTCACGGACTTCCTGACAGCATGGGGCTTCGGAAAGCATGAGGAGTGCTTATCCTCCACAATGCATGAACATAATAGCCGAGCTCTTACTCACTTATGTTTAATGGATGGGGAACTGAGGATAAATTTAAGTGAATATTAGGTTAATGTACATAAATTGGCCAAACTAATGTGAGGGTCGAGGGTCGAGAGGAAGTGAGGGTCGAGAGGAAGCATTGTGCACTGGAGGGACATGGGGACAGTGATTCGGTTACCAGATTATACCATTTGCTACTGGTACTTAACTACAGACTTCTGAACTTCTTAAGAAGTCTTGCTGAAGCAGGACAAGTTTTATTTCCTTGGTGAGTTCGGAAGAACCGATTTGTAATAAAGCCGGACGAAACAGACACCAGCCTGTGTGGTGCTTTGTTATAGGATTTAATCCACAATGTATTGTGGAGGATTGGACTCTGGTTTGTAATATTTGTCAAGTAATAACTTCACTATTAGGCTAAAGAGACCGACTCCAACCAATAGCATTTTAGTTGAAGTGCTGGAAGTTGAAGTTGAACCGAAAGTTGGCCTTTCATCAGGATAATGATCCTAAGCACACGAGCAAATCCACGAAGAACATGCCAGAAAACCCTTAAACATCTTGCAACTGAAAGAATATTGCGTGGAGGAGTGGGCAAAACTGGTGGACAATTATACAAAACGCCTACAAGGAGTTATTTCTGCTAAACGGGGCAATACTAGCTTCTAAGGTCAAGGATGTACTTACTTTTTCCACCGAAGAATATCACATCTATTGATATTTCTGTCGAATAAATGATTGAAAGTGTTTAAAAATTTTATTTAGCATATTTGTCATATATTTAAAAGTGTTTTGCGTTACTGACCAAAACTGCAAAAGAATTCGCATTTATAGTTCTTTTATAATTCAGATACATTAAGAGCCAGGGGGGTGTAAACTTTTGAACAGGATGATCGGTGTAAATTGTTATTTTGTTTAAAAATCTTTTTTTTTTTCCCATTTAGTACCGCCCTTCAGACGCTAAATAAATTTGTTACATGTCTAACAACTTACACCGATCATCCTGTTCAAAAGTTTACACCCCCCTTCTCTTATTGTATCGTGTTGCCTTCTTGAGCACCAGTGAATGTTTGCAGCTTTTGTAATAGTTGTGTTCAAGTCCCTCAGTCGTCCTCAGTGTGAAAATATGGATCTCAACGTCATATAGCCGCTGATGGAAAGGGGTCAAATATACAGGATATGCTGTAAAAGTGAAGAACGTGCAGGACCTGGAGGATTTTTCTGAAGAACAGTGGGTAGTTTAACTGCTCAGGACAAACAAGGGACTCATGAAGAACTCTCACAGAACATAAACACAGTCGCGGATCATCCAGGTAACGGCACGCAGTATTAATAATCAAGCGTGTGTAAACTTCATTTGTGTAAATCCAGTTATTATTGTATCTTGTGGACGATACGTAAACATCTGTTATGTGAAATCGATTATTCAGATGAGGACTAAATAAAACAACATGGGATTTTTAAGATCAATCTTATTTTATTAACAGTATTAAGATTGAGCAAATTCTGCAAGGGGTATGCAAACCTTTGGCACAACTGTGTCTATATATATTTCTTTAAATCTATATTTTTATTACACGTTTTATAATTCACACAAAAAAGATCATGTGGCGTGACCACACTCTGCGATAGGCAGTGAACCTCAGGTTATATATACATGCAGTTTATATTTATTACAGTTTCATTTGGAACAGATTTTTTCATGCATTCAAGTTGACGTTACTGCTGTGACAGCTGATATTTGGGCATAAATATTTTCTTTATGTTTGATATGTTTTATCCTTCAGGAGTTTTCTCATTTCTTTATTCTGCTGAGTGATTTCGAAGCCGTCAGACACCACGGACTTGTATTCCTGCAGATGAACTGTCTGTTGTTGTTCTCAAACACTGTTTGCTATGATGTATAAAAAAAAAAAAGAAATGTAAAGATGAAATGTGTAAGCAGATGTGCAGAGCGTGACTGTGTGCAGAATTACAGAGGAACAGAGAGAGAGAAGGTCAACCATCAGCGCTGGATCTGGTGGATTTTTACATGTTGTGTCACGCTTGTGACGCCAAACCAGTATTTCCTCTCTGTGTACCTTACAATTAGTGTGTGAAGGCAGCAAGGTCTACGTAGAGGGAACCTCTCTCTCTCTCTCTCTCTCTCTCTCTCTCTCTCTCTCTCTCTCTCTCTCTCTCTCTCTCTCCCCCCCCCCCACCAGAGGCTGGAATTACCCTCTGTTTTAGCAACAGTAACTATAACAGATGTACTGTAACAGGTTCAGCCCCGTATCTTTAACTTTCTGCAGCTCTACAGAAAATTTATGTGTATCTCTGCGTGTGGGTGTGTGCGATCAGAGAAAGTGAAAGAGGAGAGAAAGACTTTCCTTTGTATTTTGGAAGGCACTCGTTTTTTCTTCAGCAATAAGCTGTAAATGTGCCTACTGCATAGAAGTTATTTATTTATTTATTTATTTATTTATTTCATAAAGAGAGGGGAACGGGGCGGTGTCGTGAACTCCACAAAAAGGTGTCTTTGGATCGCTCGTGCACGGCAGCGTCGCCGAATTACTGCTGTGTTAAAAACACTGTAAAGCCCAGAGGCACAGAAGTGTTTCCGCGGCAATGCTAAATTACTGCTAAGAGCAGGTTCACTACTGTAAGAAGCACCCTAACTACTCTGAAAGGAGGATGACATTTTTTTTAATTGAACTGTTTTCATACTCCGAGCCGTGTGAACCCTGAGTGAGTCATTTATTTCTCTGTCCCAAGTGGTTCACCTAATTCCTTCAGATTGGATCCTCCTGGAGGTGTTAGCTCTCAAATATAAGGCGAGAGCAAGCTCTGTGCCTTCCTCTCTCTTTTGTTCTCTCTCTCTCTCTCTCTCTCTCTCTCTCTCTCTCTCTCTCTCTCTCTCTCTCTATTTTATTTTTCTTCCACCCCCTCACAGAGCCTGAACCCTGTTCAGACTTTCATTTTGAATGTCTGTCAAGCTCTGACTGTTTATCAGACTAGGGTGACTAATAACGAACCAACACCACCCACCTGCTATAGGCTGAAAGAGCTCTGTGTGTGCGTGTGTGCGTGTGTGCGCGTGTGTGTGTGTGTGTGCTTGTACTGTAGCTCGTGTTGTGCATTGATTCAGAAAATTCTATTTATGTGTCGTGCCTGGTGACTGAAATACTTTTTAACTGGTACAGGAGGAGGATGTGATTATATATTAAAGGATAATTCACACAATTCATGCTATTGATGTAACACACACACACACACACACACACACACACTCTTTTTATTCAGTGAACAAACACCTCGTACATAAATACACACACAGAGACACACTTCTAAATATGTTCCATAGGCTCGGATCACGTGTTTGTTATGCGTTATGACGGATCTGATCTCGGAGCCACGAAGTGAGCGAACAGTGACGCGCACGCGCTGAAACGTGATTCTTTCTCCCCGAGTCTATGGATCAGTATACAGTAGATGTACACCTTGTGTAGTTTGTGTAGGTTAGATTATTATGCTCAGTCTGGAACTCCACTCTCGTTGCTGCTGTAGCAAGGCAGACCATCTGACTGTTGTTGTTGTTGTTGTTGTTGTTGTTGTTGTTGTTGTTTTCATGAGTGTGTACACTCGGATGTGTTGGATTAAACAGCCTTCCAGACTAAACAAATCAAATACCTGTCTGGTCAGGTAAAAGCAGCAGCACATCTGGAACATATTTTCAATATTTTCTGAATAGTTCTGAGTGGCGTTAATTTGGGAAAATGGGAGACTAATGAAAACATAATACAGGAAAGAAAACCGGCACAGCCAAACACTGTTGTGAGGTAGTCCTGTCTGGAAACCCTGTTAATGTAGTATGTGTGTGTATGTGTGTGTATGTGTGTATGTGTGTGTATATGTGTGTATGTGTGTGTATGTGTGTGTATGTGTGTGTATGTGTGTGTATGTGTGTGTATGTGTGTGTATGTGTGTATGTGTGTATGTGTGTATATGTGTGTGTGTGTGTGTGTGTGTGTGTGTGTGTGTGTGCATGTCTACTGAACTGGCAATGTCTAATGGTTTGCACAAGAGATGCCCAATGTATCAGTTGCTAGGGCAACAGAAGCAATGTGAGTGTGTGTGCGCAGGTGCAGTACCTTGTGTCCAACTGGCAGACCGAAGAGGGAAGGTGGGGAAAACAGGGGGGAGAGGAGAGATTTTGTCTTTCAGTGGGGTGTTGGCTGAGCGGATGGCCATGGATAACGGAAGGAGGCTGAAGAGAAAAGTGGGGAGAGAGAGAGAGAGAGAGAGAGAGAGAGAGTGAGCTTGTGAGTGAGTGAGTGAGCTTGTGAGTGAGTGAGTGAGCTTGTGAGTGAGTGAGTGAGCTTGTGAGCGAGCGAGCGAGTGAGAGAGAGAGAGGGAGTGAGTGAGTGAGAGAGAGAGAGACAGTGAGAGAGAGAGAGAGAGAGAGAGAGAGGCAGGAGGATAATTTTAGTAATCTGGCGTGTGAGAAGTTGAGAGAAAAGTGGGATAAGTCACATGTTTTAGAGAGATGTGCAGAAATCTCGACTCCTCCCTCTGCTCGTCTATCTCGTTCCTTTTCTTTTTTTCAGATCTTTCACAGTTCAGACTCCTCATGTGACACATCTCTCTCTCTCTCTCTCTCTCTCACACACACACACACACACACACACACACACACACACACACACACACACACGTAAGAGCTTTTGTGGACTCACTGCTCCGTGACTCACTCGACTGCTGCAGTGTTGGGTTTGATTGATGATCTTTGGGTTTTTGTGTCCTCATGAAGATATGTGTGGAAAGGAAAAGCCGAAGAGATTCTTGACCTCTCTCAAGCTGTCCAGCTGAAGGGCATACTAATGAGCATCTCGTTCAACTCTCTCTCTCTCTCTCTCACACACACACTCACACACTTTCCTTTGTCCTTCACGTTTCTTTATTGGATTTCTTTGACTAATAATTTTGCCTCTTTCTCAGCGTCACTATAAAAGTTCTTCCTGTCGCTTTGATCTCCGTTGTATGAGTGAAGCTGCACATTTAAAATTGTGTGTGTGTGTGAGTGAGAGCAAGAGAGACTGCTGTTATAAAGCTGCTGTGTTTGTCCTCATTAAGACCACAATTTTCTGATCTCTCTCTCTCTCTCTCTTTCACATGCACTTTAAAAAAAAACAACTACTTTCTTTTACTTTTTGTTTGATTTGGTGCGTTAAAGCGTGTGGGTCTTGGGTGTGTCTTTATACCCAGAATATGTGACTGATGACAACGAAAGAAAAACATCGAATACATTTGAAAATAGAATTGATTTTTTTAAATAGCCCATCATTTTGAATAGCACCCCCCCCGCTGTGAAACTGCTTAATGGGGTCTCGTCTTATCGCTTGTCATCAGAAAGTCACACCGGTTGTTGAATTACGTGGCAAGAGAGTCCACCTGTAAAGTAAAGTGTCACATGATCTCAATATAAATCCACTTGTTCCCCCTAACCCTAACCCAGATAAAGAGGGTGTTTGTAAGAGAAACAACAAAGAAGCCGCAGAGTGATCCTGAAAGAGCTGGCGTGATCATGGTGTGTGGATGGTCTTCAGCAGCAGGGACTGGGAAACTGGACAGGGTGGGGAGACTAATACAGGGCAATCTTAGAAAAGAACCCGTTACAGGCTTCAGGACTAGGGCGGAGCTTCACCTTATAAACAGGACGAATAACCCCTGGAACACTGGAGTGGCTCCAAACCAAGAACCTGAACATGTTAGAATGGTGGTGAAGGAACCCCTCAAGTTAAAAAAAAAAAAAAAAAACTGTCCCGCAGTCAGATGAGACGTACTTTTCACATATTTTTAACATGTGGGCGAGTGCACGACACACCTGACCCCTACAGTCATGACTGGATCTTTTGCACAGGCTAGATAATATAAAAAAGTGCTGAAAACTATTTAGGTTTTCCATCCAGTGATTAAAATATCAACGAAATATTTCTCCAAGTCCAGCAGTTTGTTGAGATGCGTGCTCTGATGTGCTTATGTGTACGTATCAGTCACATTTGTTCATTGCTCTATGTTTTGACAGCAGGAGGGTTACGTGCTCATGCTAATTGTCATAACATTGGATAACTGATAACACAGTGAAGAGTGCAACAGAAAAAAACCCTTGTGGAGGATTTGACTGGTCTGATCACGGCTATCTGCTGCTGTCTGGTAACAGTCAGTGTACAGTTATGGGCTACCAGGGGCGCTGTAACAGGGGGAAGATTAGGATGGTTCTAAGGGCCCTGGTCAGATAGGGTTCCCAGCAGAACTCCCATACTTTCCTGTATGATTTTGGTGTTTAATTGGCCTCTTGCACAATAATCTATTAAGAAGCACGCTATAATGAACGTCCTCAGACTGGGCCGTGTGCGTGTGTGTGTCCTAAAGACGTCCGTGGATTATTCAGAAACGCTGCACTTCACAGTTGTAAGTCGTTACCTGAAGCAGGTAGATGGCGAGAGATGTGCAGACACACTCAGGATACCAAAAGGAGGAAAGAAAACCATGAAAAAGAGGAGAGAACGAGACGGGGAAGACTGCTAGTGTCCCAGTTTCTCAGATGACTTATGTTCCCTGTTCTGTGCTATGATTCTGAAGCTAGCCCGTACGAAGCTATTATAATTCACATCAAATCGAAAAAGGACATTCAAAAAGGACAGAAAAGCAGAGTGACAATAAAACTAATCCGCGTTGTTTATATTCAGCTTTCCCAATCCTTGCAACAGCTTTTTGTGAGGAATCGAACGAAATTGAATGTAATCTTATAAATCTGCTTTAACTGTCCGTAGTCCGATTCGTGAGTGAATCGTTTGTTCGAATCGGTTCATTTCACTGAAGTGGAGAATCCTGTTGATGAAACCAGTCTGAATGATTCATTCATGAATCGAACCGATTTGATTCTCGAGTTCAGCTCACTGATTCACTGAGCCTGTCACTGTTTTAGCTCATTTCCACAGTTATTTCTGGAGCTGCTGGTGTGTGAAACCTATTAGGATAATGTTAATTACTTGTACTGTGTGTGTGTGTGTGTGTGTGTATATATATATATATATATATATATATATATATATATATATATATATATATATATATATATATATATACTTGTACTGTGTACATATAGTGTTTGTGTATATAGTTATAAATGCAGAATTTCAGTTAATTTAATAAACTGTTCAAATTTAGTTCTTTATAGTCTCTTATTGAATATGCAGTAATTGTTATGCTTATTGATAATGATTGTTTTTACATGTGGCAATAAGAAAGGATAATTGGTGGTGGGGGGGGGGGCCTTGGGGCCTTGGGGCCTTGGGGCCTTGGGGCCTTGAATACAAATTAGCCAGGGGGCCCAGAAACCCTAGCGGTGCCCCTGTAGGCTACAAAGAGGTTTGATTTGGCTAAGGTGGTGGAAGAACAGCAGAAGAACATCATGCTACACTGTCGTAAATCTACATGTTTTGAGCAGAACCATCTACAGCTATGAGGTGTGGACATGCCTGATTCGGAAACCGGTTTGATGTGTGCTCCGAGACGCTTTTTTTTTTTTTTTTTTTTTGCTCACCACGATTGTACAGAATGGTTATTTGTTCCCATAGCCTTCCTGGCAACTTGAACCTGAAATGATCCAAACAAGGTCACGGTCACATCCCAGCATTTCTCCAGTATCTTCCTTCTTGTTTCAAGTAGACTTAGCTTAACTTGGGTGATGGCGGAGGCATCCCTGTCACAGCTGTAGGCGTCAGCTTGTTATTACTCACTTCGCTTTTGTTTCCTGTTCCTCTATTTTCATGACCGAACCCAAAAGTATTGAAAATGTTCAAGGTATTCTGAGTATTTCCTTTTAATTATGTAAACACCAAGCTCCTGCAACAAACACTAGCCATGCTTCTGGCTATTGGCACTGAAGGCTAACCCCTATTTAAATTTCTTG
>NC_030439.2:897842-915342 GCF_001660625.3 Ictalurus punctatus | reverse complement strand
TGTGTGAGTGAGAGATCCTCGGTGAGGGGAGTTCCAGGTGTTTCCCGACGGGACTGCCTCGCTCCGGGGGAATCCGGTTCAGCTGCAACCCCGCCAACATCAGCCTGCCGCTCGGCGCTCCGCTCTGTAAACAGGTAGACCGAGTGTGTGTGGGAGGGAGTTTATACACGAAGCGAATTTCTTTACATCCACTTTTATATCTGGACAGAAGTGCTTGTGGGTTTGTGTGTAAGAAAACAGAAAAAAAGCTTTATTTATACAGCAGGTATATGGTGATTACTGTCATGACGTTTGTTTGTATGATATGAAGCTTTTGTTTGTATATCTGCTTGTCTTTTGGGAAGTCGGAGATCTGCGCGCGTTCTCTGTAAAGCGAACAGTGTTGTTGATCAGCTCAGTCCTCGTGAATCACCTCTGATTGTTCTCAGAGATAAGAGTCTTAGCAGGCTTGCCTTTCTAGCCCACAGTGGTGCCTTCAGTCCTACGTTGTTGATGTTTGACACTGATACCGCTGATTGTATTAGTAATTAGTGACGTGTTTTTTTTCTCTCTCTAGTAAGTCAGTGTTTTTGTCGCTGTTCTGTAGCTTCGTTACTGCTGTCGCTGCAGTGTTCATGCTCCTATGAGAATCAGACCAATTAATACCACCTATAGGTGTTATTAATTAACAACACGGGTTGTGCTGATTATTAATAACACGGGTGAAAAGAACCCAGTATTTTATATGATTGAATTTTGAGTGTGTTTGTGTGATTTCAGAGGTGGCTGGCTTGCATCGGAGGTAAGATTCGTGTATCGGTGATAAACAATCAGGCGAAAACTACCTGTCATGAGCTTCTTCTAAAGAGTCGTGATGGATCTGGTTGCTTTTCTGCATTGTATTTCAGAAAAGATCTCCAGTATTGCATTAACACCTACAGAGCTCCAGTAACTCTTACAGCGCTCACTGGGGTCCGTCTGCACTCACATTTCATCGCTGTAAATACTGACGTAATGCTGGGGATTTTAGCCGTGTTCGATTGTGTTGATGTTCTTTGAATAAAAGCGAAACGACCCGGCAGCACATCATAGAATGCAAGAAACCAGGAAGTGTCTCATTCTGTGCATTTCTTTCCAGTCCTTCCCGTGACTTGAGGGAAAATCCTGCAACTTGGACAGGCAGGTCCTGCAGTGCAGGGCTACAACACAAACGCACACACACACACACACACACACACACACACACACACACACACACACACACACACACACACACACAGTCTCTCTCTCTCTCTCTCTCTCTCTCTCTCTCTCTCTCTCTCTCTCTCTCGGGGGTGCTGGGTGAGTCATTGGGTTGATGGAAAGTTGATGCATAAGATCACCAGTTACATCACATTCAGAGAGAGCTGAGGATCGACCTGGTCTTCAATACACACTCGAACCAGTTTAACTTCTTCCTGTGGTTAGGACTGAAGCGTTTCTTTTCCATCAGGAAGGTGCATTAAGATTAGCTGTTTTCGGGAAGGTGGTGGTTAGTGCTGTAATTGTAAGTGTGGATTAGTAGATGTGCAGTGTATTTTGCACAAAATTCACAGAGAACTTGAGATATTTTTTTTTTCTTGACTTAAACAAGTGCATGAGATGGCATAACTGTTATTTCCTTTTGAAGTGGGACGTTAGGGGGTGTAAGTTGAGGGGGTTGATTAATTTCAGCAACCTGAGATATGCCACATAACAAGGAACGCCACTTGTTTCAAATTTAGTGAACGTCAGCCATCTTTTTGCCAATGGAAAGATGCTTGGGAAAGAGTTGGGGTGGGGGTGGAGGGGTAATGGGAGGGGGGGGAATAACATTTCGAAATTGTTAATGAGTGCAGAATGAATAATTAGACGCTTACAGAGGAAGACCAACCGTAAAATTAATACGTGACTAAAACTATGAATCATGCACAATGGTTTTTTTTTTTTTTTTTTTGTGTGTGTTTTTTTCCCCTCCCGCCAGTCTATACTGGCGTACCCTTCCATAACCCCAAAATAATAAACTTATAAAAACCTAAAGGGCACAGAGGAAGCCGCGTGAGGATCATTCCTGGCATCATAGTTTCAATCCCGGTTAAAGACCAACTGTAGGAGAATGAAGGAGGGAGAGGTTGAGGAAGAGATGACGGAAGCAGAGATTAAAAATAACGCATGAACGCAATGGAATTGGAGTGGGTAGAAGGAGAAAGAGGAGAGAGCAAGAGATAGTGAGAGCTAAGGTGCAAGAGAAGCTGAAGATGAAGGTACAGTGTGGGGGAGGTAAAGATGGAAAGAAGAAAGGAGGGAGGGATGGAGAGAGAGGGAAAGAGCTGTCGTTATACACGCTCACAGTGGGTGTTGAATTACATAATGCGCCCCAGTTGGGCTCCAACCGACGCAGGGAAATGCCAAAAAAACCTACAGCTACAAGAATATTTTTTATATATATATATATATATATATATATATATATATATATATATATATATATATATATATATATATATAAAATATCTATCTAGGGTTAGAACCAGAGACATATGTTCACCTGTACATGCTTGGCCATGGACAGCGTCCAGTCCCCTGTGGCTTCACTGTGAAAGTTTGAGACGCGGAGATGCCATTGTAACTTCTGCAGCCGATAATAAGCTTTCTTTAATTGTCACTTCTACAAGAATGGAACCGGTCTGTTGGACATGGACACAGTTTAAGTCCAGCTGGTTGCACTGGTTTGTGATTTGATGGGGATGTACAGTGACGTATGACTTGTTGTGCCAGCAAGCATCAACCCTCCTCCTCCAGGATACCAATGCAACTGGATTTCTGACTTTCATTGACCACTTAAAGCTCATGTTCATGAGCGCTGAAAGCCTTTAGAATAATAACAAGTCCAGGCACATGTCCAGCGATATCTGCTGTTCAGTTCCAGTGAATAAGAGTCTCTAAAGGAAGTACATTGCATGTTGTGAAATTCGAGCTCGCTTTGTGCACAGGGGCATTGTCGTGCTGGAACAGGTTTGGGCCTCTTGGATCCCGTGACGGGAAATTGTAATGCTACTGCATACAAAGATGTTCTGTATATTGTGTGGGAACTGTTCAGAGAATTTTATATGTCTTTAGCTTGGCAGTGCTGGGGCCTGAACCCCCGACCTTCTGATCAGTAACGCAGAGCCTTAACCACCAAGCCCCCACTGTATCCTCAGCTACTTATATTCTTGTCCACATTCCACACACGTGTGATCAGTCTCTACCTCATTATGATATTCTGTAACGATCTAAACTGCTTTTTATACACAGCATAATTAGGGCAAATGGCAGGATTCTGTGAATGAACACTAAATGGTATAATGAGCTCGTGGGGGTTTGGGGTGTTCCCTCGATGCACGTCTTCTCATGAGTTCCTCTCACTCGTCATTTGTCACCTTCCAGTACACGCTGCTGTCGCAGGTCTCTGTCATACTGCCGCAACCTAATGATATCACCATGGGTGGGCAAAACGTTCACGTTATTGAGAGCTAGTCGCGTTCTCACGTCAGTCAGGCGACGTGCAGAGAGCTTATTGTGTGTTCCTGTGTGTGAGGACGCTGTTTTGCACATGCATCACTCGTGTCTAGTGGAGAGCTGGAGAACATAAAAGTGTTTAAGGTGTTAATTGCCACATGCTGTATTTAGACATGTGCCCACTTGTCAACAAAAGAGACAGGTGGCACAGTTAAGGCCATTCTCACGCCCACGTCAGTGTGTTGTAACTGGTCTGGATTTAGTTGGAAAATGATTTACCTGGAAGATTCCAGCAAATCAGGAAGTGTGGCTTGGCAAGCAGGAACACGAACCGTGCACATCATGTTTTGATGCAAGGGCAGATGTGGATGCTGAAGGAAAATAAAGAGGAGGAATTTTTAAATGCTAGTGTGCAGTTTAATCATTTCAAAATCCCAATAATTTTCTCCATTCGGTTCTGAAACTTTATTTAATCGTTAGTCATTACATTTTTGCTTGCATCATCAGCGTAGTTAATATTTGTTCTAATAACAGGTTAAGTATTGTGCCATGGAGGCTTAGATCTCGATCACATTAAAAGTCTACAATGCACTTACTCTGTTGTTTTACTGTGAATAATAAAAACTAAATTACCTCGTGGTTATCAGATTTGATTTTAATCTAAAGAGTTTATATTCACTTACAATAAACACGTAATTATAAAGAGTTAACTTGAGTTTGCGATCTGTATTAGACTTTAGATACTTACCTTTTATGGACGCCACAAAAAGACCAGTCATTCATATGCAGTCTAAGAAGTACAAATATTGAATATAAAGAGTCGTTTTATATTAAAATATTCTTTTGATTATACATTTAGAAACCGTCCCAAAAGTTGTATTGAATGAATAAAGTCTGACTTGGGGATGATGGTCGACTGAAAAGTAAGGAGCTCCTTAGCGATGCCTGAGCTGCCATTTTAATCAGAAATAGCGTTCCACAGCCTCTTTCTCAGGAATGGGAATTCCGAGTGTCATTTAAAAGCTACCCAAGAGCTCTTATTAACCTTTATAATGTTGTAGTGCAACCATATCATCTGTGATGTGTGTCCGTCATTGTGATCCAGAGCGATCAGGCCCAGCATGCGTCCTGTGTATTTGAACTCTGTGGGTTACGCAGATTGGGACCTCTGCTGTTCAAACAGTGCAGTTGTATTAGATGCGATATTAAAAGACTGCTGATTCCCATTTAATTAAATTCACATTGATTCACATTAAATTCCATTAGATGGCACATTTCAATGATGCAATTCATCACATTAATATTGTGTCACCATGCAGCATCACATCCTCACCACAAGATGTGATTAAAGTGTAGACTTTCAGCTTTAATTCGGTTGGTTTAATGGAAGTAAATGTGTTAACCGTTTAGGAATTACAGCCATTTTTACAGAGTCCCTCCATTTTCACAGGGTCAAAAGTAATTGGACAGGTGACTGATAAGCCTTTTCCTCATTATTTCATGACGCAGTTATGAGATAAAAGGTCTGGAGTTGATTCCGAGTGATGAATTTGCATTTGGTAGCTGTTCATGGGAACTCTCAATGTGTGGTCCAAAAAGTTGTGGGTGCAGGTGAAGGAGGCCATCATTGGGCTGAAAAAAACAAAACAGACCCACCAGAGAGAGATAGGAGAAACTTTAGGAGTGGCCAAATCGACAATCTGGTACATTCTTTAAAAGAAGGAGCGCACTGGCGAGCTCAGCAACACCGAAAGGTCTGGAAGATCACGGAAGACAATTAAAGTGGACGATGGCAGAATTCTTTCCTTGTTGAAGAAAAACCCCTTCAGAACATCTAGCCAAGTGAAGAAGACTCTGGAGGAGGTAGGAGTATCATTGATGTAAGAATCAGTGAATGTAAATGCAAACGATTTACCTCAGGATGTAAATCACTGGTAACACTCAAGTACAGAAATGCCTAAAACTCTTTAAAAAAACAAAAGCTGATCAGTTCTGAAACAAGATTCATTTCACAGAGGAAACCGAGATGAACTTGCACCAGAATGATGGGTAGAGAAGGGCTCATGATCCCTCATCATCTGTCAATCATGGTGGAGGAAGTGTTATGGCATGGGCATGTACGGCTTCCTATGGAACTGAGTCACTGGTGTTTATTGATTGGATAATGACCCAAAACCTACCACAAAAGCAATCCAAAAGCTTTTTAAGGAGAATAAATTAAATGTTCTTGAATGTCTGATGACCTCAACCCGATTGAGCTGCTTTTCACTTACTGAAGATAAAAGTGAAGGCAGAAAGACCCTTGAACACGCAGCAGCTGAAGGTGGCCACAGTAAAGGCTTGGCAAAGCATCTCAGCATTTGGTTCCAGTTTTCAGTAATTGATTGCAAAGAATTTGCATCCAAGTATTGAAAATATCCCTAATATTTATGATTGTCAGTTTGTCCAATTACCTTTGAGGCTGTGAAAATGGAGGGACTCTTAAATAAATAAATAAATAAATAAATAAATAAATAAATGGCTGTAATTTCTAAACGGTTACTGCGATATTTTTGTTAAACCCCTTGAATTAAAGCTGAAAGTCTACACTTCAATCACATATTGACTGCTTCATTGCCCCCATCCAGACTTTTTTGAGACGTTGTGGCCATGAAATTCAAAAATGACCGGTACATTTCCTCAGTTTAAACATTTGATATGTTTTCTATCTTCTATCGTGAATAGTATATGAGTTTATGAGATTTGCAAATTATTGCAGTCTGTTTTTATTGACATTTTACACAGCACCGCAACTTTTTGGAATTGGGGTTGTAAACGGACACCTAGATGGTATCATGCAGATCACCAACTGAGGGGAATGCCTATTGTTTTTAACACTATGGGATAACATTATTTGTGATACATATTCAAAGACATTCATACGATTTCACTGTCACACTGCCTGAACTGAATACGGTAGATGATGTGGTAATTCTATGAAATGGTGCACCAGTCAAATCCGAGTCTTCACGCTTGCTGGTTTCATCCATTTAAGTATGGTTGTGCTGATCTTGCTGCGCAGGACGATTAATTCTTCTCACTATGGAGAGGGCTGCAGAATGAACTGCACCATCATTATACAACAACAGTTAGTTAGATGTTTGATATATATACATTTTGTTCTGGAAAACCCTATTCAGCTGCCTCGTGGTTACACAAAGAGAATTAAAACGACTCGCTAAATATTTTTAAACCAGGTTCCAAAAAGTCAACGATTTCATCTTGTGACATTCTGATTCAAATCATCTCCAAGGTCTCCAGTCTTTCCTCTATATAGTAATGTATTCCAGATTGTGATGAGTGGCATCTCCTTTTTCAGTGGAATGAATTACCCATGTTGCCTATTCCAGCTGTACTGTCAAAGAGACCCAGGGCCTTTCGACAAGGGGAGGTGAATCAACATTACCTCAGGGCTATTTGAATGTGGCTTTTCTGTTCCTTTGATGCGTTCACAATGACAGCTGCATTTGACACGATGGCTGCCGCGAGATTGAGACAGGGACGGATCGTCATAGAGAGCATTGCTGACAGGAAATGGTAATAAAGGAAAGTCTGGTTTCTTGAGTGTTTCTTTTACTCCATTCCTGTTTCCTGAGTTCACGTTCAGATTTACAGGTTCAGATGCACACCCCTAGAGTGAGACTAGAGGGAATATGGTGGCTGCTGTGATGCCTATGCATATGCCAATCAGCCATAACATTAAACCCACTGAGATGGGAATTGAATAGCATTGATTATCTCGTTACAGTGGCACCTATTGAGTGGTGGGGTATATTAGACAGCAAGGGAACAGTTGGTTCTCGAAGTTGATGTGTTTGTGATGGAAGCAGGAAAAATGGGAAAGCATAAAGATCTGAGTGAATTTGACGTCTAGCCAAATTGTCATGGCTAGACGACTGGGCCAGAGCTTCTCCAAAACGGCAGGTGTTGTGGGGTGTTTCCGGTATGCAGGGGTTAGTACCTACCAAAAGTGGTCCAAGGAAGGACAAGCGGTGAACTGGCAACAGGGTCATGTGCTCCCAAGGCTCACTGATGCGCGTGAGGAGAGAAGGCTATCCCGTCTGGTCCGATACCACAGAAGATGGCTCGTGTGTAAGGCCATTCTGCTCTTGGCTGTGAGGAGCAGAAGTTTTACAGCGCTGAATGAACAGATGAACTGTTGATGTGTGAATTGTAAATCGATAACTTGGACACTTCTGTTCAACACCGAAGTCACATTTTTAAACCCGTTAATCCCAGTTTCTTTAATTGTGTCCTCGGTTGAAAATTCGGGCCTAATTTATATCCTAAACCTCTGTGTTTGAGTTGTGTTGGAACTTTAATCACAAACTCACCACTGAGTAGTGATCGTTACACCATACATCCATTAAAGGCAATCTTGTTAAGTTGTCTAATTAGGATAAGTCTCAGATTAGGCTTTATCTGTTTCCAACCCACAGAGTAACTCTTATAGTTACCGTTCTAGTGAAGTGTGTTCGGCAGGAAGCTGAAGTGTGTGTGGATAAGGAATTCCTTATCCACTGAATACTTCAGGGTTGGTGTTATTTTAGTCCTTTTCCACTATGACGGACTGCTGTAGCGTAGTTCAGCCCTGTCTATCTACCTCCACTAAAAAAAACTAGTGTTGTGTAACAGATCCTTATTTACGTACTCTTCTAGAGCATTATTGAGCACCAACACCCACCAGATTTCCTACTAGTTAGTGTTTGAATTTTAAAAACCTTCCCTGTGGCTTCAAACCTCTTGAAAGCTCTGTTTTGTGTCCGAGCTTTCTGGATTTTCTAGATTAGTAAATATTTTTGAAGGTAAAGTCAGAGTTTTTCAGTTTGCGACGCAGCTCATGATGAACTGTGGAACGTTTTAAAGAGATACAGCGAGAGCTCATCGTTGTGTTTAACGTCACTGTGCATGAACACCTGAGGGACAGGGATGTTTTGGCTCCGACGTGTCGTTTAGTGGATGTCGCTTTTAAAATTTCCGGATATGCAGCGAGGGTGTGAGAACGAGGACACGCCACATTTGCATTGCTGAAGTAGAAAGTGGCTTTTTTAGCTTTTGGCTAACAGACCATGTGCATAATGCAAACCACCAGTGAGAGACTGAGAGAGAAAATAAACCTTAGCTTCAGGGAAAGGGAAGTCTACTCTTTTGGCCTGTTGTTACTTGTGTGTGTGTGTATGTGTGTGTGTGTGTGTGTGTGTGTGTGTGTGTGTGTGTGTGTGTGTGTGCGCGTACATCTGGGATTGCCTGCTGTAAAGTGCCAATCAATGACCACACACACAGATGCTGTTTGTGTTTGAATCTAGTGGTCATTTCTCAGACTGAGAGTGGGGAAAGGTACTTTTTGAGATGTTTAAGATTAGCTTTGAAACATCTTGATACCTGAGAGGAGGTGAAGAAATACGGTTCAGCCAACTTTATTTTTCTTTCCATACTTTCCATAATAATATACACCCCATGGAAATGGTTGGCTTATATATATATATATATATATATATATATATATATATATATATATATATATATATATATATATATATATATATATATATATATATATATAAATAATTTGGACAAGCAAACATATGATCCTCTTTGAAACAGTGTCTATTAATAAAGTTGAGGTACTTGAACAAACCCACAAGGAAAATTTGCTATTTCAATCATTTATTCAACAGAAATATCAATAGATGTGATATTCTTCTGTGAAAAAGTAAGTACACCCTTGGCCTGAGAAGCTAGTATCGCCCCCTTTAGCAGAAATAACTTCCTGTAGGTATTCTGCATAATCGTCCACCAGGCTTACTGGAATTTTTGACCACTCTTACATGCAATATTCTTTCAGTCGTAAGATGTTTGAGTGTTTTCTTGCATGCTCTGCACATCCCCCCACAACATTTCAATGGGATTCAAATCCAGGTTTTGACTCGGCCGTTCCATAACCCTCCATTTCTTCTTTTTGAGCCGTTCCTTGTTGGATTTGCTCGTGTGCTTAGGATCATTATCCTGTTGAAAGGTCCACTTTCAGTTCAACTTTCAGACAGATGGCCTCACATTATCCCCAAGCACTCTTTGATATGATGCAGAATTCATAGTTGAAATAATGAATGCAAGCTGTCCAGTCCTTGAGGCAGTGAAGCAACCCAAACCATAGCATTTCCACCACCGTGCTTCACAGTTGGTATGAGGTGCTTCTCCTGAAAAGCTGTCTTTGGTCTGCACCAAACATGTCTGCTGTTACTGTGGCCAAACAACTCTATCTCCGATTCGTCTGTCCAGAGCACATTATTCCACAAGGCCTGGTCTTTGCCTGTATGCTCATTGGCAAACTGTAGTCTTGCAAAGGCTTTTTCATGACACGCCTCCCATGCAGGTCAAATTTACAATCGCTTTCTGATTGTAGAAGCATGCACTTTAACACCAACAGCTGAAAGACTTACTAGCAGATCCTATGATGAAATTTTGAGGTTCTTGGAGGCTTCTTTTTGCATCAGATGGTCCGATCTTGGCCTGAACTTGCTGGGACGATCAGTCCTGGACAAACTGACAGTCATTTGAAATCTGCACCACTTGTAGATGATTTTCCTTACAGTGGAATGATGTGTTTCAAATAATTCAGAGATCTTTTTAAACCTCTTGCCAGACTCATAGGCCTTACAGAACTCTTTAGATCTTGGCATGATGACACCACACACCTCAATAACAAAGGGAACACCAGACACTAGATATGAGAGGAGTTTAAATAAGACCGGTTCCACCTGCACTCCCTAAGCAGGTTCTAATCACTGGAAACTGATCTTTAACACCTGATTCTAATTGGACTTACTTTTTCCATGTGACTGATCTGTTTGTTTTATTTTTTGCTCATTTAAATTGTGAAAATTACTCCAGAATGTCAGATTTATGTGTCATTTGATAGACTGTATCACCTTTATTAATAGGCACTGTTTCAAAGAGTGGATCAAATGTGGATCCAAAAGTGGGGTGTACTTATTTTTTCACATGACTGCAAATACATATTATTAAAAAATATCAAAGTATTAAAAGTTTTCACCAGTTACCTGGCCTGGTCTGAACTGTGTGAATCTTGAGAAGTTTACTGTTTTGGACTAGACACATGGTTATCAGTGCAAGAAGTGTGTGAGTGTGTGAGTGTGTGAGTGTGTGAGTGTGTGAGTGTGTGAGTGTGTGAGTGTGTGAGTGTTACATCCAAGTTTGTAATGTTTTATTTGGTGTATTTGGGTTTACTTATCTCATCCATGGTATAGATGTATGCTTGTTCTCTGTATTGGTCTTCCAAATAGTTCCACTTTTGCTCATCAGTCCACATTATCCCAAGAGGCTTTGCAGGTCATCACGGTGTTTATTTATTTATTTTTTTGGTAAATGTGATTAGTCTTTATGGTCCTCTTGGTTAGCGGTGGTTTTCGCCTTGCACCTCTCTCATGGAAACCATTTTTTCCCGGTCTCTTTCTGATGGTGGAATCATGAACACTGACCTGTGAGGTGGAGGTCAAAGGGAACTTGGGAATGTTCGACTGCAGTGAAGTATTACACCGTATGTGCTTCTTGTTTTTGTTAGTGGTCATATTTGTGTGTAGTTTCTTTAATCTAACAGAAAGCACGTGTGACTTATAAGCCTCCAGTCTGAATATAAATGGATGGGAATCTACAGTATGTTAGCTAACAGGTTGCATTAATGAAACACACATTGGGTATGAAGCGGTATGACGTGCCTGGCTGAACGACAACACCGCATGAGCAGCGAGCACAGGAACAGTATGGTGGTAAACAGGAATCCGTGGGTTGAGAAGCACTCTCCTTGATCATTTCTCAGCCACGTGTTGTTAAGGGTAAATTAATAATTGACTATGACAAGTTTTAGTCGCTCCAGTAGAGCAGGCGTTTGATGAATAATTCATCCGAGTGACCCATTCAAAGAACTTTCTCTGGAACTTGGAATTCATTCATAAACCACCTTTTAAGACTTAAGAGGTCCTAAACAAGGGAGAAAGTCACCGATGCAGCTTTAAACATGAAGAGAGGGGACTACTGCGTGCTGCTTCCTGCAGCCCTTATACTCACTCACATGCTTATGGTGTGTGCGTGTGTGCGTGCACCCGAAAATGTTGACCGGCTACGAACCAAAAGTATGGAAAGTCAGTGATTCTTTACAGTTTCAATAATTTTCTCATTGGGTCATTTTGCAAAAAAGTTTCATTATTGAGCCAAAATCTAAACTGGGGACGTGTGTGTGTGTGTGTGTGTGTGTGTGTGTGTGTGTGTGTATAAAATAAATAAATAAATAAAAAGCAGCACGGTTTTGGTGCCAAAAGATCAGATATTCGAGTTCTCAGTCAGAAAATCTATTAAAATTAATTTCAGCAAGGAATGTGGAATGGAAAAATACTGCGATATTGTGTTAGATTATCGTTCTATATTCTAAAGAAAGCACATGATCGTCTCACACTCACACGCACACTTTTTCCTGTGAAAGCAATCCTTTCTTCATTACCATACATTATTAAACATTGCCTTGGGCGTTAAATAATGGTCTTGCTTTCTGCGCACGTGTGAAAAGGGGATTCCATCCCCTCCACGCAGTTTCACAATCCTCTGCAGAACTGCAGTGAGGGCTGGGTCTGCTCGACTGTAGTGCTCTTTGTGTTTTGTCTGAAGTCTGAAGAGCCTGGGCAGTGAAAGTCCCCCAACATCACGCAGCACTGCAGTGATCAGACCTGTTTCCTGCATTATTTCCCTCTTGCACAGTCACAAATACTTCAAATTGACCAAGAAGCATGAAGTTAGCATGTTCAAGCACACAGGTGTGTTATTTTTGATAATGAAAAAGAGAGTGAGAGAGAGACGTGGTGTGGTGCAGTGCGAGGATCGTGATGGACCGTGTAATAGAACCACTAACCAGCTGTAGATGTTATTATTCTCGGATTGATCTTGTGAGAGTATGCTTGTGCGTCCAACAGTAACGAGGGAGAAGGCGTTTGTTCACTGGACTTCTGGGAAAGCCATGTTCCCTAAAGGGTTCACCGAGTCTTGGCTCCATCCAGTGTTTTTGCTCTGCTTGCTCATGAAGGTCAACCTTGGGGAACTGCAGCTGCACTGGAAGCTCTGCTTCATAAGCTTATCTTTATCCCATTCTTTCCATTCCAGACAGAAGTGGAGTGTTTTACACGTATCCCTTCTCGCTTTTGATCGATTTAATATACGAAATGTCCAAAAGCGCGAGAGCGATTTGTAGTCTGGGAACACCGAGGTCTGCTGCAAAACATAAAATCATCTAACGAACATGGTACAATTCACATCAAAATGAATGAAGCCTGTGTGTTGAAGAAAATCTCAGCCATGATCTCCTGTTCCCATTTCCACGTCACTGAACGATGCCTGGAGTACTGTTTTGGCTCCGTTAATGGCGGTGTGTATAGCTGGGATGTACTGAGACAAGATGAAGGTTCTGCTTTCGTCTGTAATAGAGGGAAATTACAGTCTGCAGATCACTATATAAACCTGTAAAAACACACACACACACACACACACACACACACACACACACACACCCGTTTGTGTGAGAGAAACTTCTTGCTTGCTCAACCGTTGCTGTACATCCCCTAACATCAGCTGCGATGCCTACTGACGCCTCTACGCTCCATCTGTGTGTGCGCATGCTCCAATTATAGAAGCAGTCACATTCAGTACGCTATAACAATACATATTACCAGACAAATTGCTTAAACCTTTAGCCCTCTATTATGCAGCTTGTCCAAACATGCCACAGGAATAAGATAACAGGAACAAAGCCATGCGTCTGGAGTGAATAGGTCAAATTCTCGGCCGCTGGTGTGGGCAGGACTCAGAAAATTGATAGAAGTGTTGACTTTACATTTGTAATGATTATATGTAATAAAATCATGTGATACCATGTAATAATAATTACCGCAGTGAGTCCTAAGGCCCAAGACTTTCAGAAAACCGAGGAAGTTGGATTTAATGCTCGTCCCTCGTAAGGGCGTGGCCGTAGCAGTATATCAATATGACTGTACAGTGTGATGAGGAATTTTGAAACAATCTTCTCCTATTACTTGTTTGATAATGGTTTATGTAAAGGCTAACCACTTAGCGTGTGTTTTTTAAAAACGTCTAGGCAACATTTCTAACAGTAAATGTTTATCAACAGGGGGGACAGAAAAGCAAGCTAGCTACAGAATCCAGGGCTCGATCTGCTGTGATATGGATACGGTCATCCTGATTACCTGTTCGAATAGGCCATTCCTTTAAGGCGAAATCGAACCAGCCTAGTTACTTATTTATTATTGATTTGTATTATATTTCTATATTTATGTGTTGCGCAGTTATCCTGCTGTGCATTTTTCATGTCGTCATCCCCAGTACCTGTGGTGTTATTGCTGCCTCTTCCTTGTCTTGTCAGTTTTTGCACTATTAAGACAGATGGAGCCATTTTTAAATAGAGAGTGTTTAATACAGTAACGTACGCATTCAGTGAAACCTGCACGAGGTTGTACAGGACGACTGGAAACCAAAGGATAAAGAAAGGCAGTGACTGTCGACAAAATGGTGGCTGTGTGAAATGAAGTGAAGCTCTGCTCCATGCTGCACCCACACTCCTTGCACTTGGAGTCATTAAAAAAAAAAAAAAAAAAGCCAAACGCGGTGCACATCTTTTAGCCAGGAGCTCATTAGCACACACTGGCAGGTAACGATGCGGCTACAGATTTGGTGAACAGGTGCATTTGTAATTCTTGGTTTGTTCCACGTGTTGCCAGTGATCACATTTTGCATATACAGCCACTTCCCACCACCCAAAATATGAAACTGTTAGTTTTATCCAGTGTTTCAATAATGGAATAAATGCTTCTTAGTGTTTAGATTACATTAAATAAACATTTGGCTGTACCAGTGAAGAGTAGGTGGCTCAGAGACAGGGAGAGACAGACTATTCCTACACTATAGTGTGCTACAGTTAAAAAAACACACCAAAAAACAACAACAATTATTTTGGGGATTATATATGCATCTCTTATAAAATACTGTCCTTTCTAAAATTACCACAGGGCATAAAATTGCACGTTATTCTCTGTTTATAACTCATTCGTTGGTCGGTTGCGGTGGATCCCGAGCTGATGGGATTTCAGTCCATCACAGAGCGCCATGCACACACAATCTCACACGTTTGTTCAGTACTTTAGCATGGCCAATCCACCCATCATGATTTTGGGTGGTTGGAGAAAACCCATGCGGTCACGTGGAGAACATTTCAAACCTCCACGCAGACTGTGACCCGAGCGCAGGAGCGATGGCTCGATATTTAGTTGTAATTTTTTGTTGTAATATGTCATTTTTCCTTTAGGTAGTGTTAACAGCAAGCGTTTGACGCGATGCTTAAACTAGACAGCGATTTCTAATTAGCTTATTCAAACGCACCTGGATTATACTTTACCGTGAACTTGTCATCTGAGCTGTAGTGTAAACTTGGGACACAGCAGTAATATAGTCTGCTTATGTTTCACTTCTTGTTTCATTCTTATGTTACTTTTAGTAACTTCCTGCACCAGACCCAGTTTTTGCCCCTGGATCTGAAGCAGAATCGCAGCATCTGGAGCCCACAATCGTGGCATGTTGTTACTGTAAATCTATTATGTATTTCTACAGCAGCTGCATTTGCATTTCAGGTTGTGCTGAGTAGGCATGACTAAATGATGACTGTGTTTGCTGGAAATGAAGCTGGAACTCTTCACCACTCACAACACCATATAAAAACATGCTCCTGCTATAAAAAAAACAAAACATGGCTGACTTTGTTCCTCTGATCATGGTAGTGCTCCATCAGTTACTGCTGTGGTGTATAGTATATAAGGGAAAATATGAACAGTGCTTCTAATAACCTGTGTGTGTGATTAGGCCCACACCACATTGGGATAGATGAGATACACTATAAGGGAATGAATCTACTCTGAATCCATAATTCTGGATTCTAACTATTCAGCTTTAAAGGTTCCTTCTGTGCTACAAAGGGATGGATGAGTGAGGAATTTATGATGTTTTGAAGGATTTAGGTTTTTGGTCTCTGGAAAGGAGGACAGGAGGCAGGCAGATAAACACAGAGCTTTGCTGGTCCACTCAGTACAGCGTGGGTCCTGGTTACTGCGTATATTGTTTAATCAGATATGACATGGTGGTTTCAACTTGGGGGAGGGGGGCTGTTGGGGGCTGTTGGGGCATGTTGGACTTATGTCATGTAAAAAGTGTTCATGGAGCAGGGGGTTGTGGTTGAGCAAGAGAAACAGAAGGGTGTGACTGCAAAACACTCACGGTGACATCATCCACCAAGCTCGGCCATGGCCCGCTTTCTTCTCTCCTTCTCGCATGTCTTCTCGGCATTGGGAAACCTAAAACACCACACAACATCCTAACCGTGTACACGGGCTCAGTCTGACACACGCTTACACTGGAGATGTCTGAGGAATCTTCAAAACTAGAACGTTTCTTTCCAATGCTGGCACATTCTGTTTCCTTTTGTTCATATAGTGTATATTTAGCACATAGTGTGTGTGTGTGTGTGTGTGTGTGTGTATGTGAGAGAGATAAATAACATCATGTTATCAACTTATAACACTAAACACACACAGTTTATTACGCATTCATGAAAGTGGTCAAAAGTGCCTTTGCTGTCCTGTTTCTCTTTGTAATGTGTATCTCATGAAATTGTAAGCTAATGGTCATCACCGGTGTCGGGGATTATTATTAGTGCTGTTATGGGTTTTTGAACAGTTCAGTGCAGAATCACTTAAAGACGCATCATCCAGCTGAGGTGTGGTGATTGCTGTGGTTCCTGACTGCACAGCTGTAATATGACACAGCTGTAAAACACCTCCCCGACTTTCCTTGCTGTTAATGCTCATGTTCCTGTCTGTTTTTTTCTTTTCTTCCTGTAAGGCAAAATGTTCTGGACGATTAAATCGTTTATCGCAATATTTTACAATGGAAAATCACAATCAGGGACCAAAAAATATCGCACAAGCCTAACGAAGGCAGTTCATTCAAAGCATTACACCTTGCCTGGCTCTCTAAGTGATAAACAGTTATCTGTTTGATTTATTATTTAAAACTTCATTCAGATTGTTCTTACATACCTGTCCAGGAGCAGTGTCACTAATCCCACATCCAGCTTCCTCCTCTTCACCAGTAAGACATTGGTGGAGTCCAAAAAAAAAAAAAAGTGGTGTGCTGTAAGGGATAAGTTTCAAATGTTCCAAAATGATATTTTTTCCCTTTTTTTTTTTTTTTTTTTTTTGTGTCGCAGACAAGATTGAGGAGGCACAGAAGGAGCTGAAAGAGCCCAGAGGTCCTCAGAAAGGTAATACTCACTCTTCCTCCATTACAGCAATTGTAAATGGGAAGTGTGTTTTACAATAGACACTGGGTGTACCTGTATGCAGGTTGCAAGTCAAGCTGTGCTTATTTCCAGATTCACCTCAATTAGCAGCCAAATGTTTCTTTTAAATGTCAGTTAAACAACAAAACGAAACCTCTCAGATGTATTAGCTTCCTGCGATTAGTCTGTCATTACTGACTGTTGCACAGTGCATGTCTTCATGTAGACAAAGCCTCCAAATATTTCCCCCCTGTGCTTGAGTTACCCCTAACCACCCCGCTGGCTTCGTGGAAAAAAGTAATGAGTGCCATCCCTATGCTGGATATACAACAATGCCTCATGGTGTGTGTGTGTGTGTGTGTGTGTGTGTGTGTGTGTGTGTGTGTGTGTGTGTGTGTGTGTGTGTGTGTGTGTGGGTTCGTTGGCTGGAAGGGGCACATTGGAGCTTCTGGAGAGCTCGAGTGTTGCCTTCCAGCTGTGGCTGCCACAACTGGCCTCTGTGTACAGTAGACAAGTATTTGGACCTGGAGGTATCTTGCTGACCAAATCTCTGGGGAC